>NW_022680421.1:0-24679 GCF_004115265.2 Rhinolophus ferrumequinum
AAACTCCATGGTGTGTCGTCTGTCTCAGTCCTGATCACGGAATGGGGACACCTGGGGATCCCGGGGCTGGGTCTCCTGTCCCACAGCTGCAGGGTCAGGGCTGGGCTGGTTTTCATCAGCACAGGGGCCCCTATTTGCATGTCCTCCTTCCATATAGGGAGCTCCGGGGTTGGACACCTAGACAAGGGCAAGGCCTCATGCAGGCGTGAGTGTCCTGGTTGGTTGGTGGCCACGTGAGAGTTCAGGAAAACATGATTTCTTACACATGATGGTGCTGGAGTGAGTGCTCAGCACCCATGACCTCATTTCATTTGTGTGTGAGCACCCAGAGCAAGTGACCGAGGTATCAATCCCACCTGCATGTTGCAGAGGTGAAGCTGCACACGGCAGCCTGAGGAGCCGTGTGATGTGTCCATGGGCACATATCAGCTGAGAGGGAGCCCCAGTACCCTCCCCATGGACCCCACTGCTCCCTCATCCCACTCCAGGGCAGGGATGGACGTGACAGGTGAGGTTCCAGAACCTCTTTCCTGTAATGAGAACATGTGCGATTTTCTGCATGGTAGTATTTACCTAAGAATGTAGAGAATCAGGGTTCATGAAACTGTATTTTCATGAGTGTTACATTTTGCATGTTATTGTCTGTCTGTAAGTAAGTCTTTCCGTACCAATTGTCCCTATGTTTACTTTTAATAGCTTTAATGATGAATATTTCACCACAGTAAATTGCACATATCAGGAGGATGCAGGTCTTACCTGAATATAGACATTTTATTGCACCTGGAAGCCAGGAGCACGAGTAGGAACAGCCCCACCCATTGTCCTCTCTCTGGGTCATTCCCATTGTCCCACCTGAGGGACTTGTGGTGATGCCCAGCTCAGGTGGGCTTCTGGTGCAGGAGACTAGCAGGCAGGGAAAGAGCCACCATGGCAGGGACAAGGGACCCTGTCAGTAGTGTGGGACTGTGACTTCACAGTGGGAGAACGAAGACGTTTAACTCTTAGTGCACCCATGAGGGTATATTTGGAACTGCTCAGTTTTGATGACATATGGACAAGTGCCAATATCAATATATAATTGAGTGAATGATACTAAATCTACTGGTGTGTGGACATAGCAGGGGGAAGATGTAAGTGTTTATTGTCAGTCACATTGTATGTACTGAAATGTCCACATACATGTTCCTCGAAGCAGAAAACTAAAATAACCCCTAATTCTCCTCGGACACCTACTGACTGACAAACCACCAGAATCCCCAGTCTGTCTATATTATAAATTAGATCCCTAACTGTATTTCAAAATCGATGTCATTTCTGACAACGGCATGGTGTGTCCTCTCCAGCCTGCAGCATCCCCACACCACGTCCCTGCCCTGTGCAAACAGCCCACTGGGTCTCCACCAGGAGACTGAGGAGGAGGACACCTGTCCTCACCTGCCATCACCATCAGTCCCAGACCTCAGTGTTTGCCTTCCTGAGCTGCACGTGCTGAGCTATACGGGCAGCTGGACAGCAGTGAAGGGTGGGTGTGCTCTTCTTCCTGGGAGATGGTCCTGGGGTCTGGGGACACATGTGCCCCTGGGAAAGGGGCCTTGGGCTGCACATCCTGTAAGAGTGCACTCGGTGTGCACGTGATGGTGGTGCCCTCACCCCTGGGCACCTCTGGCTTCCTGACCTTCAAGGAGACCAAGAAGACGGAAGTCCTTGAGAGGATGCTTTTCTATCCCTGGGACTTGGAGATCCTGAGAAGTTAGAGAGAGTGTCATGGAGTTGATGGAGAGGCTGAGGGTTCTCAGTGACCACAAGGGCCATTTCCACAGAGTCTCTGCCTGGACAGTCAGGAAAGAGCGTCAACAAGTTAATACAACAGAATAATTGGTGACGTCAGTTAGGAACACCCGCCATCAGGAGGAATGCTGTTATTGAAGGTTGGTTATTTATCTATGACACAGAAGTCACTGCCGTCCCAAACTCATGGCTATTACATGATTATAGGAGAGGAAGACGTCGCAGTGCCTGGCCCTTGGGAACTGTGCTCATTACCGTGGTGACCGTGTATTCTAAGTAGGAGAGTACAGTACGGGGGACACAGTCAGCAGCATTGTGAAGACTGTACAGTGTCAGAGGGGGCTCCTTCATAAATTATATAAATGTCTAACCACTACGCTGCACACCTGATACTAATATAAAACAGTATTGACGTCAGGTGCAATTTGGAAAGTAGTCACACGGATGTGTAGTGTCATATGGGGAATGTAGTCGATAATGTTCTAATACCTAAAAAAGGGAGGACACTTCTGTGTTTCCAGAACGTTTAGAAAACACTTTCCGCTGCGTGAACGTCAGGAGGAGGATTGAGGAGCCTGGAGACCAAACCCTGACAGGAGAGCAGCCCTCAGCCCACTCCTCCCGGGACGTGAATTGAGTGCGTCCCGAGCGCCCCCTGGTGGTGCGCGAGCGCCTTTGTCCCAAAGCCCCTGCGGACAAACTGTGTCCCTTCCCCTTTATCCAGCATCAGTGTGGGACCCTTGGAGCACAAGTGCTCTACACCCTCCTGTGCACAGGATGCTTCCTCCTTGAATTTTTCATTACCTGACCTCTCCATTTTATTTCTTTGGAATGCAAATATCCGTAACTCTTATCCTTTGCCTGCCCTGCAAGTATTTTAAGAGACAACTTGTCTTCTAGTGTCACAGGTGTACAGACGGACATTTTACTCCATGATGTGTCCACCCAAATTGTCACCCTTGCCTTAGTTAGAGATTATATTCGGGACATTTGAGAGGATGGCACTCAGATACATTTCAGACTGGATTTCAATCTTTAACGAGGTAGCGTTTTGGGGAATGTTGGGATGTGCTAAGTGTAATCAGTCTGTGGCCTGGATGTGAATACATGGAGGGCTGAGGGTGGACTGGGATGGTCTCAGTCATGCTTGGACCCTGTGAGTGTTTTATGGGTGTGGGGACAGAGCCCCAGAAAGCAGTTTCCAGGCTCTCGGCCTCATGTGGAAAGGTGCTGGCTCAGGTAGTAGATGGCCATCAGCTGTGGCTGGTTGGCCGTCAGCTGTAACCATTGAGCCATTGGCCACTGATATAACTGCCGCGGCTACGGAGGGAAGTCGAGGAGAGAGGAGGAGAGAGTAGGAGAGAGGAGGAGACTGAAGGAGAGTGGAGGAGAGTGGAGGAGAGTAGGTCGGTTGGCAGCAAAGCGGACAGCAGGTCGCATGTCATGTAAACCCAGCGAGACCATAGTGGTATGACTTCCCTACCTATGGCTCCGTGGGTGTTCCTTTTTGGCCTCACCATATCCTACGTTCTTATGTGGGGAGCGGGACCAGAGACCCCGCCTGACACCCTGCACGACACTTGACGTAGTCGGCAGGATATGGTGTCGGCCGAAACTCTCCGGAATATACTGGAGCAGTTTACACGTATAAAAGCTCAGTTTCGTAAGCAGCGTGTGGTGCAGGCCAAAACCTACCAAAGCATGGTGGAGTGGTTTGTGCGTGTGAGAGCCCAGCTTCGGGAGGCCTGTGAGGAGCGACACCGGGAACGGGAGGCGCGGTCTGCCTGGGAGACTCAAGCCTCCAGCTGGCACACCACCTTCTTGGCCATGGAAGGCGTTGCCTTAATTTTGGTGATCTGCTGCGGCCTTAGGATCCGATGGTTGTGGACATCTTATAAGGAGGCCTCCACCCACTCAGACACCTGTCACGGTGAGCAAGATTCCGACCAGGTAGGAATGGAGTCTGACTCTGGGCAGGAGGACAGGTGGCCCCCACACAGTGTGTGGTGTCCGGTGGCCACTGTTCTCAGGAGTTGGACCCCCAAGGAGAGATGGGAAGACATGGATGGCTCTCCAGCCAGCGTTGAGAGGGCCCTGCAGGCTCTGGCTGAGCGGTTGCCGGAGGAGGCGAAGGCTACAGCCGGCCGTGTGGGCTGGCTGTTCCTCACGGCCTTGAGTCTCAATACGGAAAATGCGCTTAATGAAATGGCCCAGGTACCGGACCAGGTGTCCCGGTTGGAAGCGCTGGAAGCTTGGGTCCGCCTGTTAGAAGAGGGGCCCCACAGTGGAGACTCTGAGGCAGAGATGGAGGCAGCCAGTGGAGACAATGTAGCTCCCAACCCCCAAGCCCGGCCAATCTTGAAGCAAAGGGTAAAACGTGAGCAACCTTTGGGCCCCGGGGGTGTTGCTGCAGGCAACCCAGCTGTGACTGAGTTCACAACCTGCACCCCTTACACTCCCACTGAGTTGCAGGAGCTGGGGAGGCGGTACAGACAGAGCCCTGGAGAGCCAGTCTCAGCTTGGCTACTACATTTATGGGATGAGGGAGCAGACAACATTCTCTGCTCCCCAGGCAAGATGGAAAAGCTAGCCTTTGTGACAGTGCATCCGTCCCTGCGACAAAGGTTACAGAACTGCCATAGGATGACCCATGACCAGGGCAACCACTCTCTAATGGAGAGGCTCACTGCTGCGGTACACACAGTATGGGGACAGGCTGGCGAGCTGCCAGACACTGTGAGTCAATGACAGTCATATATGGAACTTACGCAAATCATCCATGAAATGGGTATGAGACATGCTATGTTCAACCCTAATATGTGGGGGCCGGATGACGAGCTTTTTACAGCCAGATACTGCACCTGCAAGTACTTTTGGATCCTTGGTTGCTATTCTTACACCTTATGTAGGGCGACGGATCCATGAAGTTACAACTGCCATGGCCACCCTAGGGGATGTTGAAAGCTGGAGGCGAAGGAAATTAAGACAGGAGGTTCGCACAGTTGAGACCTGGAAGCCCAAGCCAAAGGTAAAGGGGCAAGGTCGCGGACCTCAGAGAGTAACACGCGCACAGATGTGGCGTGATCTTGTGGCAGCAGGGGTCGATCGGGAGAAAATAGACGGAAAACCCAATGCACTCCTGCTGGAACTTTGGAAACAGTTGCGTCCGGAACAACAATTCCGGAGAAGCATAAAGGAGACGTCTGGGCAAACGCGACCCGTGTCCCTCCAGGTCTTCATGCAGCCGCTTGAGGCCAACTCCTTTCAGCTTGATTAGAGGTGGGGCCAAGGTACCCGGTCAGAGGGGACGAGCAGGGACCGGAGGCCCCACGTGGAACTATCCATACATTGGTCCCCTTCTTATGTGCAGAGGGTTTTGGCCCTAGTTGACACCGGTGCAGACTGCAGTCTTGTTTATGGGAACACAGAACTGTTCCCCGGACCAGCAATCTGCATTGATGGCTACGGGGGAAAGACTGTGACTGTGAAAGCCATTTCCTTACCACTGGGTATAGGAAGGCTTCCCCCTCATACCCACAAGGTTTATGTCTCCCCCGTTCCGGAGTATATTCTAGGGGTGGACGTGCTACATGGCCTCAGCTTACAGACATCGGTAGGAGAGTTCCGTCTCCGGATCGGGGTGGTGAAAGCGGTGACACGCGGGCATGCTCACCACCCTCCTCAAGTGTTGCCACAGCCCCGGCGCGTGGTTACAGTGCGACAGTACCGCCTGCCAGGAGGGCAGGAGGAGATTGGCCGTACAGTATTGGAATTGGAGAAGGCACATATTGTGAGGCCGACGCACAGTCCCTTTAACTCCCCAGTATGGCCTGTCAAGAAGCCAGATGGGACCTGGCGAATGACTGGGGACTATAGGGAGTTAAATAAGGTGACACCACCCTTGCACGCTGCAGTGCCTTCAATACATGATTTAATGGATCGTCTGACTGTCCGCCTGGGGACATATCACTATGTAGTGGACTTGGCCAATGCTTTTTTCTCCATTGACATTGCACCCGAGTGTCAAGAGCAGTTTGCTTTTACTTGGGATGGGCGGCAGTGGACTTTTCAAGTCCTTCCGCAAGGATACTTGCACAGCCCCACTATCTGCCACGGGCTCGTGGCCCAGGATTTGGCACAGTGGGATCACCCGTCCTCTGTGGCCTTGTTTCATTATGTCGATGATATTCTGTTAACATCAGATTCTCTTTCTGATTTAGAGAAGCAGCTCCCTCTCTTCTCTGCCACCTGAAGTCACGCGGCTGGGCGGTGAATGAGGAAAAAGTCCAAGGCCCTGGCTTATCCATCAAGTTTTTGGGTGTTGTGTGGCCCAGGCTGAGCCAAGCGCTCTGCCTAGAGGGGAGGACTTGGAGCCCTCGCCCTATAAAGAAGGACAGTCCCCAGTACCTGAGGATGCCTGGTTTACTGATGGTTCTAGCCGAGGGGCTGCAGCTGTTTGGACGGCTATTGCTGTGCAGCCCAAAACAGACACCATTTGCTTTGATACTGGGACGGGCCAGAGTAGCCAGTGGGCTGAGCTACGGGCTGTGTGGATGATAATCAGCCACGAGCCTGGGCCCCTAGTTATTTGTACTGACAGCTGGGCGGTTTTCCGAGGCCTAACGGTATAGTTTCCTACGTGGAAACACCAAAACTGGTTGGTAGGACACCGTCCACTGTGGGGTCAAGCCATGTGGCAGGACCTTTGGGACCTAGGACAGAGAGAAGAGGTGACCCTAATGCATGTCACACGTCACTCCCCCTTAGTGTCCCCAGGTAATGATGAAGCAGATGCCCTAGCACGGGTCCGATGGTTAGAACGGGCTCCTGCCACTGATGTAGCCCATTGGCTGCAAAGGAAATTGCAGCACGCCGGAGCCGAACCATGTGGCAGGTGAGCAGACTCTGGGGTCTGCCTTTGAAATGACAGGAGATAGCAGATGCCTGCTATGACTGTGCCATCTGTGCCCAGGACAACCCCCAAAGGCGGAGGCTCCCCTGGGAGACACAGCAGATTACATGAGGGAGGGTGCCCCTCACTCGCTGGCAAGTGGATTACATTGGACCCCTGCCTAAGGCCCGCAATGTGATATACGCATTTACAGCAGTGGACACTGCTACGGGATTGATGTTTGCTTGGCCGTGTCCAGCTGCGGATCAGCGGCATACAGTGGTCGCTCTTACACGGCTGTGCGCCCTCTATGGGCACCCCCAAGTCATTGAAAGTGACAGGGGTACCCATTTTACGGGGCAAGAAGTGCAGCGCTGGGCTGCCAGGATGGACGTGCAATGGTTGTTTCATGCTCCGTATAACCCACAAGCAGCTGGCATGATTGAACGCTATAACGGCCTTTTGAAGCAAGGTCTCCGGGTGTCAAAACACCCTCCCACGATGCGTGACTGGGCCTCGCGTTTATGGGATGCCCTGAGAGTCCTGAATGAGAGACCACAGAAGGGAGGGCCTGCACCAGTGGAAGCTCTGCTACATTGAATGGCCGCGCCCATTCAATTACAAGTTACAACCAGTGAGACTCTGTTAAAGCCAGGCTACGGCAGAAATGGAAACATTTTGCTGCCAGCCCCCACATGCTTGAAAGCAGGGGAACGGCAGCAATGGACTTGGCCCTGGCAGGTCAAAAGCCCCCACTGTTGATGGTTGGGCCTGATAGCCCCATGGGGGGCCGGTTTGACTCATGATTTGCAAGTGACGCCAGGGGTGGTGGCTGAGTGGCCACCGCAAGTTACTGTAGTATACGAAGGTCCCGATACCGGGATGATTTTGCGGGGAGACTATGTGCTCTCACTATGGCCTATTATGGGGTCCCCTGTTCTGTTACATGTTGAAACTATGCAAGGGACCCCAAGCACTGCCATAAAGGTTTGGTACCACAAACCAGGAAAGGTGCCAGTGGCAGCAACCCTCCTTTCCCAGGACAAAAAGCTAGCGTGTATCCTCCCAGATGGAAGGGATTTGCCACTGTTGGTTCCTAAGACCAGCGTTTCTTTTCGTCCGTAGGTGTCAATAGGCTAATATGGCACAGGGACCCTCGCGGAAGACGCTTGTCGCGTAGATTATGAGGTGAGAACCTGTAGGGGTGGAGTGTGGGGACAGAGCCCCAGAAAGCAGTTTCCAGGCTCTCGGCCTCATGTGGAAAGGTGCTGGCTCGGGTAGTAGATGGCCATCAGCTGTGGCTGGTTGGCCGTCAGCCGTAACCATTGAGCCATTGGCCACTAATATAACTGCCGCGGCTACAGAGGGAAGTCGAGGAGAGAGGAGGAGACTGAAGGAGAGTGGAGGAGAGTAGGTCGGTTGGCAGCAAAGCGGACAGCAGGTCGCACGTCGTGTAAACCCAGCGAGACTATAGTGGTATGACTTCCCTACCTATGGCTCCGTGGGTGTTCCTTTTTGGCCTCGCCACATCCTGCATTCTTGTGTGGGGAGTGTGTGGGGACAGAGCCCCAAAAGCAGTTTCCAGGCTCTCGGCCTCACTTGGAGAGGTGCTGGCTCGGGTAGTGGATGGCCATCAGCTGTGGCTAGTTGGCCGTCAGCTGTAACTAGTGAGCCATTAGCCATGAATATAACTGCCGTGGCTAGGCTAGTAGCAAAAAGAAAAAAAAGAAGGGGGAGCTAGCAGGAAGATGGGGCTGAGCCTACAAGCGGCACAGTGAGGGTTGAGAATTGTGTGGCTCCTGGTTCCTGTGTCTCCAATCCAGCCGCCAGCGAGAGTATAGTGGTGTGACTCCCCTACTTATGGCTCCATGGGTGTTCCTTTTTGGCCTCACCATGTCCTGCGTTCTTATGTGGGGAGCGGGAGCAGAGACCCCGCAGGCCGCCCCGCACGACACTTGGCGTAGTCGGCAGGATCCCCTGCACTACACATGGCGCAGCGAGCAGGGTACGGTGTCGACCAAAGCTCCCCGAAGGGCAGTGGAGCAGTTTGTGCGTATGAATACTCAGTCTCAGGAAGACCAGGAGGAGCAGCTGCCTGAGAGCTGGACCCCGTGGAGGGGTGGGAAGACATGGATGGTTCCCCAACAAGCAGAGGATGGAGAAAGCGAGGGTCCTTGCAGCCCGGTGGGCTGGGAAGTGCTTGCTGAGGCAGCCCGGATGCAGGACTTGTAGTCCCAGGAGAAAAGGCTTGCTGAGTCCTTTGGGAGTTGAGGGTGAGGTCAAGGTCGTCCCTCACCCCCAGGACAGCCCTGGTGAATGACTATGGACTATGGGGAATTGCCTTCCATCCCTGATTTAATGGACAGCTTGACTGTTTGTTTCGGAACATCCCACCATGTAGTGGAACTGGCGGATGTTTGCTTTTGTGTCTTGACCGGCCGCCATCGAGAATATGTATCCCTAATTTAATGGACAGCTTGACTATCTGTTTGGGAACATACCACCATGTAGTGGAACTGGGGGATGTTTGCTTTTGTGTCTTGATCGGCCACCATTGAGAATATGTAAGCACCTTGACTGTGAGCCGCTGTTGTTCCAGCACGGTACCCTGAGAGGCCCAGAGAGAGTGGCAGTGCCCTGAGAGCCCTGGCTGAGTCCAGGAAGTCTGGTTGTGTCCAGAGAGAGTGGCAGTGCCCTGAGAGCCCTGGCTGAGTCCAGGAAGTCTGGCTGTGTCCAGAGAGAGTGGCGGTGCCCTGAGAGGCCTGGCTGTGTCCAGGAAGTCTGGCTGTGCTCAGAGAGAGTGGCGGTGCCCTGAGAGGCCCTGGCTGTGTCCAGGAGGCCGGGCTGTGCCCAGAGAGAGTGGCGGTGCCCTGAGAGGCCCTGGCTGTGTCCAGGAAGCCGGGCTGTGCCCAGAGAGAATGGTGGTACCCTAAGAAGTCCAGGAAGTCTGGCTGTGCCCAGGAGTACTGGTGGTGCCCTGAGAAACCCTGGCTGTGCCCGGGTAGACTAGTGGTACCCTAAGAAGTCCAGGAAGTCTGGCTGTGCCCAGGAGTACTGGTGGTGCCCTGAGAAACCCTGGCTGTGACCAGAGAGCTTGGCTGTGTCCAGGAAATAGCATTCACCTCCAGGCTCCTCGCACAGGGCCCCTCGCGGAAGACGCTTGTCGCGTAGATTGTGAGGCGAGAGCCTGTAGGGGTGGAGTGTGGGGACAGAGCCCCAAAAAGCAGTTTCCAGGCTCTCGGCCTCACGTGGAGAGGTGCTGGCTTGGGTAGTGGATGGCCATCAGCTGTGGCTAGTTGGCCGTCAGCTGTAACTAGTGAGCCATTAGCCATGAATATAACTGCCGTGGCTGGGCTAGCAGAAAAAGAAGAGAGGAAGGGGGAACTAGCAAGAAGATGGTGGCTGAGTCTGCAAGCGGCGCAGTGAGGGTTGAGAATTGTGTGGCCCCTGTTTCCTGTTTCTCCAATCCAGCTGCCAGCGAGAGTATAGTGGTGTGACTCCCCTACCTATGGCTCCGTGGGTGTTCCTTTTTGGCCTCGCCATATCCTGCGTTCTTATGTGGGGAGTGGGACCAGAGACCCCGCCTGACATCCTGCATGACAATGGGAAAAGGGACTTGCCATCCTTGGTTCATTTAGGCACCAGGGGAAGAAAAGGTTTTCTGTGTTATCTGAGTGACTCCTAATTCAACCACAAGTGTCCGTGGCAGAGGGAGGCAGAGGGAGATTAGACTCCAGGAGAAGAAAGCAATGTGACTTCTGATGGAAGGTGACCTCCTCCTGGCTGTGACGATGGAGGAAGAAGACATGGGATCAAGGAATGCACCTCTAGATGCTGGAAAATAAACATAAACAGTCTTTACCAGTTTTAGTCCATCCTGGCTGCTATAAAAAGTTCCATATCCTGGTAAATTGTAAACAACATACATTTATTCCCGACAGCTCTGCAGGTGACAATCCAACACCCAGGCCCCACATGATGACAACTGGTGATGGCCCTCTGCCTGGGTCACATCCGGTGGCTTCCTGCTGTGTCCTCACAGGGTGGGAGGGACAAGTAAGCTGCCTGGGGCTCATTAGAGGGGCTCTGCTCCCCTTCCTGAGGGCTGCGCTCTGATGACATAGCCCCCCAAGCCCTCACTTGCTTACACAGCCCTCCCTGGGGTTAGGATTTCAACACACAAATATGAGGGGAACACACAGTTTTGGACCACAGCCTCCCCCAGATGCTGTGGGGTGTGTGTGGTGCTGCCAACACCTTGATACCAACCAGTGAAACTGCCCTCGTGCTCCGAGCCCCAGACTGTGAGGGAATCACGTGAGTGGATCTGAGCCCCGAGTGTGTGGTAATTAGATTCACTTGTCCTGGGACAGTAACAGGCTGGACGTGGGTCTCACATCATCCAGGGTCTCCCCACGCTGCTCCCTGTGGTGTGAGGACCCCCAGGACTCCCCAGGGACAGGGACACCCGCAGGCTGGGGTCTGAGGGGAGGAGCCTCTTCAGGAACTCACCCCTGCAGGAGAGGCTGAGGGGACGGTGAGCTGACGTAGACTGTGCTTGACCTGGCACAACTGTCACCTATGACCTTGTCACCACGTGTCATGAAGGTCCTCCCAGATGTCATGTGTGTGGTGCTTGATCACAGGTGGGAAGTAGAAATTCGCGCTTCATTCTATACTCACGATTCCCCAAAACATAGTTCTGTTTTTCTGAAATAGGGGAAAGAGAGGGAACTTGCTATGGAGACCCTGCCATCCAATCTGCCTCCCACCAAGTGATCCCAGGTGACGCCTGAACTAACCTCCCTCATTCAGAGAACACGGAGGCTCCAGACATGCCCTCTGCAAGGACAATGACACATGACCCGTCCTTTCAGGAAAGGCTTTCCCTGGTTCTTCCTTGCAGATGTTTGGACCCTGGACACCTTTCCCTGAATGACTGAGGGGCCTCTGAGAGCCTCACTGCTCGTCTCAGGTCCTGACTCTGTGTGAGGAAGTCAGGAGACTCATCGTCCCTGTCGTCTCCTCAGCCCCGCACAGCTGCCCTCTCCTCAGGGTTTCTGACACTCTCAGGATGTGGGTCGTCTCACTGTGTCCCTCGCACAGTAATACACGGCCGTGTCCTCAGGTCTCAGACTGCTCAGCTCCATGTAGGCTGTGCTGGTGGACGTGTCTGTGGTGATGGTGACTCTGCCCTGGAATTTCTGTGCGTAGTTTGTGCCACTATCTTCAGGGTCAATTCGTCCCATCCACTCAAGCCCTTGTCCCGGGGCCTGTCGCACCCAGTGCATCCAGTAGCTGGTGAAGGTGTATCCGGAAGCCTTGCAGGACACCTTCACGGAGGCCCCAGGTTTCCTCACCTCAGCCCCAGGCTGCACCAGCTGGACCTCAGAGTGGACACCTGTGGGGAGGAGACAGGAGTGGGTGGAACACCCGTGACTGGCCCAGGTCCCCTCACCAGCCAGGGACTGGGGAGCCCCTTACCTGTCGCCACTGCCACCAGGAAGAGGACTGTCCATCTCCAGTCCATGGTGAGGGCTTTGCTGTCAGGTCGTCTGTAGGGGAGCGTGTGGCTGTGGGGCGATGCTCTCAGGGCACAGACAAGTCCGTATTTAACCCCGCCCACCTCGGCTCATTTGCATATTCATGAGCAGAGGGTTTTAGCTGTACACTCACCCTCCTGTAAGAAGCTTGATGACACCGGATCGTGCTCAGTGGTCGTCTGAGGGTCCAAGTCCTAATCCTTGTTATAGGATGTGTGTCCCCTGCCAGGTCCCTGATTCAGTGCAGACAGAGCTCCTCCCACTGAGGACACAACCCCCAGGATACGATCCTCACTGAGAACGCCCTTTGAATGACACGGAGACCACCTGAGCCTGTTCTGGGCTTTGTTCTGAAAGTCTCAATCCGGGGGTCAGTGTGTCTGCCAATTTAAAAAATTTCAAATAAGTAAATTCATTCTTTTCATACAGGGTTTTTTTTTAACTAAAGTTTATTGGGGTGACAATTGTTACTTTTTATTAAGACATACTGTAGTCTGAGAAACCCCATTTTCAATTGGATTTTAGTGCTTATTGTCTTTGGTACATTCTCCCAATACAGTAGGATATTTACAGACACTTCAGCAGTCTTTGCCCAAATCTCGTTTTAGATGTTTTTATAAAGAGGAAGGAGGACCCAGGCCCTCAGAGGAAGCCCCTCCCCCACTCCTTCCCCACCTGTTCCTGGGGCTGCAGCCCCTGCTGGTGGGTCCTGAGCGCCCCCTGCAGCCCACCCCGTGTCCAGCAGGGGAGGGTCCAGTCTGGGTTCACAGGGCGTGACCTCTAGCGTCTCTAGTCCAGTGTTAAATGTCTGTGCCCTGACTTCACAATGCTCCCTCATGGACACCATAAGCTTTGACATCATTTCTGGAAACAGTGAATTGGCCTCACTAAACCCCAATGACACTGCAGGGAGACCTGAAACAAAGGTTTTATAAAACCCTCAGGGAGACCTTTCCCTGGGGCTGCCAGATGCACTGACACACTCAACACTCCCCTGAGCCCACAACCTCTCAGGGGATTAGGGGGCCTCTCATCTCCTTTAGCTTCTTCTGGATGAAGGTCACCTCTGACTATATCTGCGATGCAGACTCACGGAGCTGAAGGCCCACTCCACATCTGGTCATCAGTAGGACACACACACACACAAACACACACACACACACTGATTTTTGAGCTAAGGAACTCCAAATTTGCCCTCCTCGGTGTAGCTTTCACATGGGCACTGTCCCTGCACTGACACTCGGCCTCAAAATGTGACCCCTTTGACAAATACAAGAAAAGCAAACATGACTCAAACTCAGGGGACCTGGATTGATCACTCTTGAAATAGTGTTCAGGGAACCAGGGTCTGCTGGCACCTGTCACCCTTCCATTCCTGGATTAAGTGCACATGATAGGAGCTTAATGAACGATCGGATGCAGTGAATGCTAAGTGCACAGGTACCTACTGTGCGTGAGGCATGTCGCCAGTGAAAGGGGCATGACTACCCTCGAACGGCACGGATTCCCGTCCCTTTGGACCTGGGACCAGGTGTCTGTCAGGGCCTTAGAAGAAAACACAGGGTCAGCTCCCTGGGAAGCACCTACGCGGGGCTGCTGACCACCTGCACTGCCGTCCACAGAACAGGGAAGGCCTCCTGCATCCATGCAGCCCACTCTAAACAGACCCAGGGCATCACCCCAAGGCCACTGGAGGCTGTCCCTGCAGGTGACCTGAAACCTGGCACTGCCAGGGCCACTGGCAGGCCCAGAGCAGATGGCACCATGATGTGACAGCTTTCCCCAGGCATGGGTCGGGAGACTTGGGTTTCACTTCTTCCTTAAAATAACCGTCATGGACACTCTGTGAAAATGTAGGAAACAGTTCTCTTATGAGTTAACACCTCTCACACTTATTATTTACTCTAAAGCTGCCTGGGGAGTGCTGCTCTCTTTCTATCCACCTTCCCTCTCTGCGTTTCCACTATGACTCCTTTTCAACCTGTGTCCTGCACTAATTAACTGTCTCTTTTTCAACAGCCTGTGCAGACACCAAACGCCCTCTCATGCGAGTTTACCAAACCCTGGTGACATTAACTAACCAATGTGATGGCTGGTTATGTCGACACCTCAATAGTGCAAAAGCACCAGCTTTGTTCCTGCCGATGTGAACACCTGGTGCACTGGGGACATGCCTGTGACAGACAGGGTGTGGTGTAAATGACAACACAGACATCACTCGGCCTCTTCTGCTGCTCAGTCACTCGGGCCCAGGGTGTTCTACACAAGCTCAGGGACTGTGCTTACCTGGAGGGAGGTACAGGAGAGAAACGTCCCCTGAACCCTGGAAGCCGATATGACACTGGGCATTCCTGGTGACAGATCAGGACAGCACTGCACTCAAACTCTGTGCTCTGAGTCCACAGGTGGCACGTCCAAACCTCCCAAGGAGACTAAGTGACTGTAGCACCACCTTCTGGGCCCAGGTTCCTGCCAGCTCACCAGGTGTTTGGTGAGTCATCCACCGCCCCCATGTGACTGCTCCCTAGTCAGCTGCCCGATACCACAGACTGTGTGTGTGTGTGTGTGTGTGTCTGTCTGCACCAAACATGTGGAGTGGCTCGGCAAGGCAACAGGACCCAGCTTTACAGCTGCCGCAGACCGATGACAGGCTGTCTACAGCAGCTATTTCACACCCGTTCTGTTCTCACAAACTGACACAGCACATGGAGGCTGGCGACACTGATGTGACTCAGGAAATACTTCAGATCCTGAGAACTACAGATTCCACTGTGACCCTGTCTGTGAGCCAAGGTCCTTTATTTTGTGTGTGTGATTTAAGTATTAAAGGGATCCCACCAAAACTGTCAGGACGACGTGGACTCGGGTATGTGGCTCCTTCTGTCCCTCCACACGCCACCCTGAAAGCAGCCACATTACACATTTAGGGCCCTGTGTTCATAAGTTGTGCCCTGTACACCTGCTAGATGAGAATGGCAGGAAGTCCACCTGTGTATCCCAAGTCCAAGTTCTTTTCAGCGCTGAGGGTCTGATTCCCACACTTTGGAGACTACGAATTGGAAGAAGTGACCTTAAGTCTGTCCAGGGCAATGGAACGAGAGCTCCCCACCACTGTGCAAACTGCAGGACCTGAACCCCTGAGTCTCTGTGGTGCCTCAGGTACACTGACCGCCCAGGAGGAGGAGCCTGTGTCGTCACGGATGAAAATGCTGCTTTTCTGTAAAGTGAACGGGACACACGGAATCTCACTCAATCTGTCAAAAGGACTGTTCACACTTTCCATCAGATCAATGATGCAGAGGTGTCATTGGACTGGCCTGTGCCCTGGGACGGGGACTAGTCTGATGGGTTTTCGGAAAGAGCTGCAAAGTGTCCTTTCCTGTTTGTCCATCCTCGTTCTGTCTCCTTCTCTCCTTTGCAGATGTCTTAGCACTCAGCTTCCCACCCGTTCTCTCTCTCCACAGCCAGAAGTCCAACCATCACTACATGACACTCTCAGGGACGTTCAGAGGAGGAAACTGTTGGGGCCCAGGGCAGGCTCCCCAGGATATCCCACAATGGGGTACAACTATTTAGAATGAGTTACTTGAAAAGCAGCCAGAGCAAGAAGGGCACGTGGACTCTTGGTGTGTCCTCAAATGAAGGAAATTAATCTTCCCTGTGTAAGAGGCTGTCCTTGCTCCAAGGGTGGGCTCCTAAGGTATCAAGGTCTTGAACCCAGAAATAGAAGACATTTTGAAAGTATGATACATTGAAATACTTGAAATGGAGAGACTGACTGGACCTCTTGTATGGACACTGATGGCCACACACCATCCTTGGAACAACAATGTGGGGGGAGATTCTGCTCCAGGGAAGAAGGCCACACAGGGATGGATGGGAAGTGTAGGGACCTGCCATGAGCCCCAAATGCAAGGGATGCAGCTCTGATGGTGGAACGAGCCTTCCAGCCTCTGGGAGACGCACAGCCCTGGGGACACTGTGATTTAGACCCAGTTTAGCTCATTTTCTGAAAAGTAAGAGGATAAGTCTGTCTTTCAAACCTGAGTTGTGATGTTTTGGTACAGTTTCCAGAGACACCAACGTGCAGGTCCTACACGTCCACACAAACTGTGGATGCCTGTGTTCTCATGACTATTTTGGGACAGGGACATATCTCAGGGCTTCTGTGTTCTCTGTCCTCCATTCTGCTTCCTGCCGTGACCCTTAGACTGTGATGCAGTTTATCTTCTCTGACCACAGAGAGGGAGCCGCCTGCTCCTGCTCCAAGGAGAAGATTCTGGAATCTTTTGAGGACTCACTTCTAGGATGTCATGTTTCAAGCCACCATCATGGTCACATTTATACCGTGAAAATAGAAAACATTACAGAAAGTTTAATATTTTTTCTCCTGTTGGGAGTTGGTTTGTCACACAGAACTGAAAATATTCCATAAATAATTAACGAAAGCAGTTTCTTCATCTCTATATCCATAACCCTAAGTCAAAGAAAGGCTGTGCCCAGCTGCCTCTGTCGTCTCCTCAGCCCCGCACAGCTGCCCTCTCCTCAGGGTTTCTGACACTCTCAGGATGTGGGTCTCTCACTGTGTCCCTCGCACAGTAATACACGGCCGTGTCCTCAGGTCTCAGACTGCTCAGCTCCATGTAGGCTGTGCTGGTGGACGTGTCTGCGGTGATGGTGACTCTGCCCTGGAACTTCTGTGCGTACCTTGTGATACTATATTCAGGGTCTATTGCTCCCATCCACTCAAGCCCTTGTCCCAGGGCCTGTCGCACCCAGTGCATCCAGTAGCTGGTGAAGGTGTATCCGGAAGCCTTGCAGGACACCTTCACGGAGGCCCAGGCTTCCTCACCTCAGCCCCAGGCTGCACCAGCTGGACCTCGGAGTGGACACCTGTGGGGAGGAGACAGGAGTGGGTGGATCCCCCGTGACTGGCCCAGGTCCCCTCATCAGCCAGGGACTGGGGAGCCCCTTACCTGTCGCCACTGCCACCTGTCGCCACTGTCACCAGGAAGAGGACTGTCCATCTCCAGTCCATGGTGAGGGCTGTGCTGTCAGGACGTCTGTAGGGGAGCGTGTGGCTGTGGGGCGATGCTCTCAGGGCCCAGACACGTGCGTATTTAACCCCGCCCACCTCAGCTCATTTGCATATTCATGAGCAGCATGATTCATAGTTGAAGACTTGACTCACGTGAGGGACTCAGTGACACAGGACCATGATCCGTGGGCGTCTGAGGGTCCAAGTCCTAATCCCTGTTGGAGGATATGTGTCCCCTGCCAGGTCCCTGAATCTGTGCAGACAGAGCTCCTCTCGCTGAGGAACAAACCCCCAGGATGCGATCTTCACTGAGAACCCCCTTTGAACGACACGGAGACCACCTGAGCCTGTTCTGGGCTTTGATCTGAATGTCTCAATCCGGGGGTCAGGGAGTGTCGCCAAATTTTGAAAATTTCAAATTGGTAAAACTATCCTTGTCATTCAGATGGTTGCTGTAAGACTTCTTGAAGTCCTAGAAAACCATTTTAAATTTGATTTTATTGTCCATTTTGTTTCGTAAATCATCCCAATAGGATAGGATATTTACAAACACTTCAGCAGGCCTTGCCGAAATGTTGTTTTACATGTTTTTGTAAAGAGGAAGGAAGCCCCAGGCCCTCAGAGGACGCTGCTACCTTTCCTCTCCCCACCTGCTCCTGGGGCTGCAGCCCCTGCTGGTGGGTCCTGAGCGCCCCCTGCAGCCCGGCCTGTGCCCTGCAGGGGAGGGTCCTGTCTAGGCTCACAGGGCGTGACCTCTAGAATCTCTAGTGCAGTGTTAAATGTCTGTGCCCTGATTTCACAATGCTCCCTCAGGGACACCATAAGCTTTGACGTCATTTCTGGAAACAGTGAATTGGCCTCAGTAAACCCCAATGACACTGCAGGGAGACCTGAAACAAAGGTTTTGTAAAAACCCAGGGAGACCTTTCCCTGGGGCTGCCAGATGCACTGACACACTCAACACTCCCCTGAGCCCGCAACCTCTCAGGGGCTTTGGGGGCCTCTCATCTCCTGTAGGTTCCTCTGGTTGAAGGTCACGTCTGACTATATCTGCGATGCAGACTCACGGAGCTGAAGGCCCACTCCACATCTGGTCGTAAGTAGGACACACACACACACACACACACACTCTCACACACGCTGATTTTTGAGCTAAGGAACTCCAAATTTGTCATTCATGTCTGTTGCTTTCACATGGGCAGTGTCCCCACACTGACAGTTGGCCTTGGTGTGTGAGCTCCTTTCACAAATAGCACAAAGGCAAATATGACTCATACTGAGGACACATTAATTGATCACTCTTCAGAGTGTTCAGGGAACCAGGGTCTGCTGGCACCTGTCAACCTTCCATTCCTGGATTAAGTGAATATAAGAGCTTAATGATTGATCACATGCCATGAAGTGCTAAGTGCACAGGTACCTACTGCGTGTGAGGCATATCGCCAGCAGGTAAGAGGTGTGACCTCCCCTGACTGACAGGCCTTGTTGTCCATTTGACCCAGGACCAGGTGTCCGTCAGGTCTTTAGAAGAAAACACACGGTCAGCTCCCTGGGAAGGACCTACAAGGGGCAGCTGACCACCTGCACTGCCGTCCACGGAACAGGGAAGGCTTCCTGCATCCATGCAGCCCACTCTAAATAGACCCAGGGCATCACCCCAAGACCACTGGAGGCTGTCCCTACAAGTGACCTGAAACCTGGCACTGCCAGGGCCACTGGCCAGGCCCCAGAGCAGATGGCACCATGATGTAACAGCTTCCCCAGGTCACAGGTCGGGAGACTTGGCATTTACTTCTTCCTTAAAATCACTGTCATGTACACTCTGTGAAAATGTGGGAAACCGTTCTCTTATAAGTTAACACTTCCTGCACTTATTATTTACTCTAAAGCTGCCTGGGGAGTGCTGCTCTCTTTCTATCCACCTTCCCTCTCTGCGTTTCCACTATTACTCCTTTTCAACTTGTGTCCTGAAGAAATTAACTGTCTCTTTTTCAACAGGTTGTGCAGACACTAAACGCCCTCTTATGCCAGTTTACCAAACCCTGGTGACGTTAATTAACCAATCTGATTGCTGGTTATGTCGACACCTCAATAGTGCAAAAGCACCAGGCTTTATTCCTGCCGATGTGAACACCTGGTGGACTGGGGACATGCCTGTGACAGACAGGGTGTGGTGTCCATGACAACGCAGACATCACTCGGCCTCTTCTGCTGCTGAGTCACTTGGGCCCAGGGTGTTCTACACAAGCTAAAGGACTGTACTTATCCAGAAGGGGACACAGGAGAAAAATGTTCCCTGAGCACTGGAAGCAGAAATGACACTGGGCGTTCCTGGTGAAAGATGAGGACAGCACTGCACTCAAACTCTGTGGTCTGAGTCCACACGTGGGACATTCAAACCTCCAAGGAGACTAAGTGACTGTAGCACTATCTTCTGGGCCCAGGTTCCTGCCAGCTCACCAGGTGTTTGGTGACTCATCCACCTCCCCCATGGGACTCGGTTATTGAAGCTGCTCGGGAATCACCTGCCAGATACCACAGACTGTGTGTGTGTGTCTGTGTGTGTGTGCACCAAACATGTGGACTGTCTCAGCCAGACAGCAACACCCAGCTTTACAGCTGCCACAGGCCGATGACAGGCTGTCTACAGCAGCTATTTCACACCCGTACTGCTCTCACACACCGACACAGCACGTGGAGGCTGGAGACACTGATGTGACTCAGGAAACACTTCAGATCCTGAGAACTACAGATTCCACTGTGTCCCTGTCTGTGAGTCAATGTCCTTTATTTTGTGTGTGAGATTAAAGTATTAAAGGGATCCCACTGAAGCAAATGGTCAGGACGATGTGGACTCGGGTGTCTGGCTCCTTCTGTCCCTCACACGCTACCTTGAAAGCAGCCACATTACACATTTAGGCCCCTGTGTTCATATATTGTGCCCCTTACACCTGCCAGATGAGAATGGTAGGAAGTCCACCTGCTTATTACAAGTCCAAGTTCTTTTCAGCGCTGAGGGTCTGAGTCTCATGCTTTGGAGACTGAATTAGAAGAAGTGACCTTAAGTCTGTCCAGGGCAATGGAAGGAGAGCTCCCCACCACTGCACACACTGCAGGACGTGAACCCCCGAGTCTCTGTGGTGCCTCAGGAACACTGACCACCCAGGAGGAGGATCCTGTGTCGTCACTGATGAAAATGCTGCTTTTCTGTAAAGTGAACGGGACACACGGAATCTTACTCAATCTGTTAAAAGGATCGTTCACACTTTCCATCAGATCAATGACAGAGGTGTCACTGGACAGGCCTGTCCCCTGGGACGGGGACTGGTCTGATGGGTTTGCGGAAAGAGCTGCAAAGTGTCCTTTCCTGTTTGTCATCCTCGTTCTGTCTCCTTCTCTCCTTTGCAGATGTCTTAGCACTCAGCTTCCCACGCGTTCTCTCTCTCCACAACCAGGAGTCCAGCTCTCACTACACGAGACTTCTTGGGACGTTCAGAGGATAAAACTGTTGGGGTCCAGGGCAGGCTCCCCAGGATAGCCCACAGTGGGGTATAACTATTTAGAATGAGTGACTTGAAAAACAGCCAGAGGAAGAAGGGCACGTGGAGCCTCCATTTAGTCCTCCAATGAAGGAAATTAATCTCCCCTGTGTAAGAGGCTGTCCTTGCTCCAAGGGGGTTTCCTATGATATCAAGGTCTTGAACCCAGGAAATAGAAGAAATTTTGAAAATGTGATACATTACGAATCTTAGGATGGAGAGACTAAGATTCGTAAAGTATCACATTTTCAAAATTTGGACTGTCCATCTCCAGTCCATGGACACTGAAGCCCTCACACCACACTTGAAACAACAAGGTGGGGGAGATTCTGCTCCAGGGAAGAAGGCCACACAGGGATGGATGGGACGTGTAGGGACCTGCCATGAGCCCCAAATGCAAGGGATGCAGCTCTGATGGTGGAAAGAGCCCTTGCAGCCTCTGGGAGGCACACAGCCCTGGGGACGCTGTGATTTAGACCCAGTTTAGCTCATTTTCTGAACAGTAAGAGGATAAGTCTGTCTTTCAAACCCATGTTGTGATGTTTTGGGACAGTTTCCAGAGACACCAAAGAGCAGGTCCTACACGTACACTCATGACTGTGGATGCCTGCGTTCTCATGACTATTAGGGGCGGGGACATAGCTCAGGGCTTCTGTGTTCTCTGTCCTCCATTCTGCTTCCTGCCGTGACCCTTAGACTGTGATGCAGTTTATCTTCTCTGACCACAGACCGGGAGCCGCCTGCGACTCCTCCATGCAGAAGATTCTGGAATCTTTTCAGGACTCAGTTCTAGGATGTCATGTTCCAATCCACCATCGTGGTCATATATACACAATGAAAATAAGTAAACACTACAGAAAGTTTAATTATTTTCTCTCCTCCTAGGGGTTGGTTTGCCAACGCAGAACTGAAAATATTCCAAAAGTAATTAAAGAAAACAGTCCCTTTGTCTCTCTATCCATAACCCTAAGTTAAAGAAAGGCTGTGCCCAGCTGCCTCTGTCGTCTCCTCCGCCCCGCACAGCTGCCCTCTCCTCAGGGTTTCTGACACTCTCAGGATGTGGTTCGTCTCACTGTGTCCCTCACACAGTAATACACGGCCGTGTCCTCAGACTTCAGGCTGTTTATCTGCAGATAGGCCGTGCTGACAGAGGTGTCCATGGAGAACACAAATCTATCTGAGAATCCTTGGGCGTATGTTGGGTTTCCTGTATTTGTGTTGATCCATCCAATATACTGAAGCCCTTGTCCTGGGGCCTGTCGCACCCAATTCATACCATAGCTGGTGAAGGTGTATCCGGAAGCCTTGCAGGACACCTTCACGGAGGCCCCAGGCTTCCTCACCTCAGCCCCAGGCTACACCAGCTGGACCTCGGAGTGGACACCTGTGGGAGGAGACAGGAGTGGGTGGATCCCCTGTGACTGGCCCAGGTCCCCTCACCAGCCAGGGACTGGGGAGCCCCTTACCTGTCGCCACTGCCACCAGGAAGAGGACTGTCCATCTCCAGTCCATGGTGAGGGCTGTGCTGTCAGGACGTCTGTAGGGGAGCGTGTGGCTCTGGGGCGATGCTCTCAGGGCACAGACATGTCCGTATTTAACCCCGCCCACCTCGGCTCATTTGCATATTCATGAACAGAGGGTTTCATAGCTGAAGACTAGGCCCACCTGAGAGAAGATCGATGACACAGGACCATGTTCAGTGGGCGTCTGAGGGTCCAAGTCCTAATCCCTATAGGGGGATATCTGTCACCTCTGGTCCCTGAATGTGTGCAGACAGAGCTCCTCCCACTGAGAAATAAGCCCCCCCAGGACGTGATTCTCACTAAGAACCCCCTTTTGAATGACACGGAGACCATCTGAGCCTGTTCTGGGCTTTGATCTGAATGTCTCAATCCGGGGGTCAGTCTGTGTCCCCAATTTTTAAAATTTCAAGTTAGTAAAGTGATCCTTGCCATTCACATTTTTGCTGTAAGACCTTTTGTAGTCATGGAAACCCCAATTTAAATTTGATTTTATTACCCCTCGTGTTTTGTAAATTCTCCCAGTACAGTAGGATATTTACTGACACTTCAGCGTCTTTGCCCAAATCTTGTTTTAGATGTTTTTATAAAGAGGAAGGAAGCCCCAGGCCCTCAGAGGAGGCCCCATCCTTTCCCCTCAACACCTGCTCCTGGGGCTGCAGCCCCTGCTGGTGGGTCCTGAGCGCCCCCTACTGCCCAGTCTGCACCCTGCAGGGGAGGGTCCGCTCTGGGCTCACAGGGCATGACCTCTAGCGTCTCTAGTCCAGTGTTAAGTGTCTGTGCCTGACCTCCCAATGCTCCCTCGGGGACGCCATAAGCTTTGAGATCATCTCTGGAAATAGTGAATGGCCTCACTAAACCCCAATGAAACTGCAGGGAGACCTTGAACAAAGGTTCTATAAAACCCCCCAGGGAGACCTTTCCCTGAGGCCAGCAGATCACTGACACAGTCCTGAGTCCAGAAACTAAGGGGCTTTGGGGCCTCTTACGTCCTTTAAATTCCTCTGGCTGAAGGTGACATCTGAGAATCCCACAACATCTCACAGCCCACTCTACCTCTGCTCGTGAATAAATTAGACACACACAGAGAGTGGACAATTTTAGCAGTAATGAACCCCTAATTGTCCTTTCCCCCTGTGCCTAGTCCATGGGCCGTCCCCCAATCTGACTCTAGGCCTGGGTGTGTGACTTCTCTTGTCAATAGAACCCCAGGAAATGTGACACACGCACAGACTCGGGAAGAACCTACACCGTGGCTCTGATTTTTCTCACAGCCCATGGGCCCTGTGCAGAGGACCCATGAGATGGACCAATCTTGTCCCTCAGATTGTCAGATACGAGGCCCAATCACACTATTGCTCCCTCACCGCACCTGCAGTGGGCGTCCCTTGGAGAACCCATGTCTGCGGGAGGGGAGGGACCTGAGAAGTTAGCGGAGGAGGAGGCAGCACCGTTGTCAGCTGACTCAGGTGAGACTGCTCGGGTGTGTGTGACGTTCTGTATCCTTATGATTAAACAGCTGTGAGGTGGTCCCCTGGGTCTTGCTGTCACCTCCTCAAGGGCTCTCCCGTGGTCAGCTCACTTCCCTGTGACCCCTCCCTTCCCGCCTGCAGCACCCACAGTCTCTTCCTGATTCTGTTACTGTGGGGAGAGAGCCCCAAAAAGCAGTTTCCAGGCTCTCAGCCTCACATAGGAAGGTGCTGGCTCAGGTAGTAAATGGCCATCGACTGTGATCAAATGGCCATCAGCTGTGGCTAGTTGGCCGTCAGCTGTAACCAGTGAGCCATTGGCCACTAATATAACTGCCGTGGCTACCCTAACAGGAAATGGGGGCTGGCAATTAGATGGTGGCTGAACCTGAAAGCGGCGCAGTGAGAGTTGAGAATTGTGTGGCTCCTGCGTCCTGTGTCTCCTACCCAGCCGCCAGCGAGAGTATAGTGGTATGACTCCCCTACCTATGGCTCCGTGGGTGTTCCTTTTTGGCCTCACCATGTCCTGCGTTCTTGTGTGGGGAGCGGGACCAGAGACCCTGCAGGCCGCCCTCCACGACACATGGCACAGCAAGCAGGGTCTCCTGCATGAGAGTTACCCTGGTAACTGTGCCCCCTCCCCAGGTCTGTCATAGATAAGAATTCCCCTCCACCACTCAAAATAGGGTTCTGGAAAAGTCCTTCCCCTGGAGGGTCTGCCTGAGGGAAGTTCTGGGTGGATTTCTCAATGTTCGTCCTTCCCTCCCCCGGTCAGGGACATGAGGGGACCCACATGCATCCTCCCTGGAGAACCTGCATGTGTCTGGAGGGAAAGCCCCCAGAAGTGTGGGGGTGGCCCCGGGACCCCTCCCCCCAGGAGCCCACCCGTGT
>NW_022680421.1:25179-122931 GCF_004115265.2 Rhinolophus ferrumequinum
CCAGATCACTGGGGCTGTCCCTGCAGGTGACCTGAAACCTGGCACTGCCAGGGCCACTGGCCAGGCCCCAGAAGAGATGGCACCATGATGTGACAGCTTTCCCCAGGTCACAGGTCGGAGACTTGGCTTTCACTTCTTCCTTAAAATAACCGTCATGGACACTCTGTGAAAATGTAGGAAACAGTTCTCTTATGAGTTAACACTTCCCGCACTTATTAGTCATTAGTAAGGCTGCCTGGGGAGTGCTTGTCTCTTTCTATACATCTTCCGTCTCTGTGTTTCCACTATGACTCCTTTTCAATTTGTGTCTTGCTCTTATTAACCGTCTGTTTTTCAACAGTTTGTGCAGATACCAAACTCCCTCTTATTGCCAGTTTATGAAACCCTGGTGACATTAACTAACCATGTGATGGCTGGTTATGTCGACACCTCAATAGTGAAAAAGCACCATCTTTATCCTGCTGATGTGAACACCTGGTGGACTGGGGACATGCCTGTGACAGACAGGGTGTGGTGTCCATGACAACACAGACATCACTCGGCCTCTCCGCTGCTGAGTCACTCGGGCCCAGGGAATTCTACACAAGCTCAGGGACTGTTCTTACCCAGAGGGGAACTCGGGAGAGAAACATTCCCTGAGCACTTGAAGCAGATATGACACTGGACGTTCCTGGTGACATATCGGGACAGCATTGCAATCCAACTCTGTGGTCTGAGTCCACAGGTGGCACGTCCAAACCTCCCAATGAGAAGAAGTGACTGCAGCACTACCTTCTGGGACCAGGTGCCTAGGAGCGCACCAGGTGTTTGGTGACCCACCCCCACTCCATGTGACTCGGTTTTCCTGAGTCAGGTGACTGTTACCATGCACTGTGTGTGTGTGTGTGTGTGGTGTTGTGTGTGTGTGTGTGTATGGTGTCTGCAGCAGCATGTGCACTGGCTCGGCAAGGGCAGCAGGACCCAGCTTTACAGTTTCCACAGGCTGACAACAGGCTGTCTACAGCAGCTATTTCACATCCGTTCTGCTCTCACACACCGACACAGCACGTGGAGTCTGGAGACACTGACATGACTCAAGAATACTTCAGATCCTGAGAACTACAGGTTCCACCGTGACCCTGTCTGTGAGCCAGGTCCTTATTTTGTGTGTATGATTAAAGTATTAAAGGGACCCCACCAAAAAGGGGAGGATGACGTGGTCTCAGGTATCTGGCTCCTTCTGTCCCTCCACACGCCACCCTGAAAGCAGCCACATTACACATTTAGGCCCCTGTCTTCATATGTTGTGCCCCCTACACATGCCAGGTGAGAATGGCAGGACGTCTTGCTTATAACACGTCCAAGTTCTTTTCAACACTGAGGGTCTGATTCCCACTCTTTGGAGTCTGGAATTGGGAGAAGTGACCTTAAGTCTGTCCAGGGCAATGGAACGAGAGCTCCCCACCACTGTGCAAATTGCAGGACGTGAACCCCTGAGTCTCTGTGGTGCCTCAGGTACACTGACCCCCCAGGAGGAGGAGCCTGTGTCGTCACTGATGAAATGCTGCTTTTCTGTAAAGTGAACGGGACACACAGAATCTCACTCAATCTGTTACAAGGATCATTCACCCTTTCCATCAGATCAATGATGCAGAGGTGTCATTGGACAGTTCTGTCCCCAGGGATGGCGACTGGTCTGATGGGTTTGAGGAAAGAGCTGCAAAGTGTCCTTTCCTATTTGTCCATCCTCGTTCTGTCTCCTTCTCTCCTTTGCAGATGTCTTAGCACTCAGCTTCCACCCGTTCTCTCTCTCCACAGCCACCAGTCCAGCTCTCACTACACCAACCTTCCAGGGATGTTCAGAGGAGGAAACTGTTGGGGCCCAGGGCAGCCTCCCCAGGATATCCCACAATGGGGTACAACTATTTAGAATGAGTTACTTGAAAAGCAGCCAGAGCAAGAAGGACACGTGGACCCTCCCTTCTGTCCTCAAATGAAGGAAATTAATCTCCCCTGTGTAAGAGGCTGTCCTTGCTCCAAGGGTGGGCTCCTAAGGTATCAAGGTCTTTAACCCAAGAATAGAAGACATTTTGAAAATATGATACATTGAAATACTTAAGATGGAGAGACTGACTGGACCTCTTGTATGGACACTGATGCCCACACACCGTCCTTGGAACAGCAAGGTGGGGGGAGATTCTGCTCCAGGGAAGAAGGCCACATGCTGCTGGATGGGACGAGTAGGGACCTGCCATGAGCCCCAAATGCAAGGGATGCAGCTCTGTTGGTGGAACAAGCCCTGCAGCCTCTGGGAGACGCACAGCCCTGGGGACACTGTGATTTAGAGCCAGTTTAGCTCTTTTCCTGAACAGTAAGAGGATAAGTCTGTCTTTCAAAGTTTTAGAACAATTTCCAGAGACACCAAAGTGCAGGGTCTACACATCCACAAATGATGTGGATGCCTGCATTCTCCAATGAATGTTTAGGGGCAGGGACATATGTCAGGGCTTCTGTGTTCTGTGTCCTCCATTCTGCTTCCTGCTGTGACCTTTACACTGTAATGCAGTTAATCTTCTCCGACCTCAGAGAGTGAGGAGCAAACAACTGCTCAAATGAGAAGATTCCAGCATCTTTTGAGGACTAAGTCCGGGACGTCAAGCTGAAAAATCACCATCATGATCATATTACACCATGAAAATACGAAATCACTACAGAAAAGATAGCTATTTTCTCTCCTATTGGAAGTTGGTTTGCCAGCACAGAACTGAAAATATTTCATAGATAATTAACAAAAGCAGTCCCTTTGTCTCTCTATCCATAACCCTAAGTTAAAGACAGGCTGTGCCCAGCTGTCCCTGTCGTCTCCTCAGCCCCGCACAGCTGCCCTCTCCTCAGGGTTTCTGACACTCTCAGGATGTGGGTCGTCTCACTGTGTCCCTCGCACAGTAATACACGGCTGTGTCCTCAGGTCTCAGACTGCTCAGCTCCATGTAGGCTGTGCTGGTGGACGTGTCTGCGGTGATGGTGACTCTGCCCTGGAACTTCTGTGCGTAGCTTGTGTAACCACTACTAGGGTAGATATATCCCATCCACTCAAGCCCTTGTCCTGGGGCCTGTCGCACCCAGCTCATCCAGTAGTCAGTGAAGGTGTATCCGGAAGCCTTGCAGGACACCTTCACGGAGGCCCCAGGCTTCCTCACCTCAGCCCCAGGCTGCACCAGCTGGACCTCGGAGTGGACACCTGTGGGAGGAGACAGTACTGGGTGGATCCCCCGTGACTGGCCCAGGTCCCCTCACCAGCCAGGGACTGGGGAGCCCCTTACCTGTCGCCACTGCCACCAAGAAGAGGACTGTCCATCTCCAGTCCATGGTGAGGGCTGTGCTGTCAGGACGTCTGTAGGGGAGCGTGTGGCTGTGGGGCGATGCTCTCAGGGCCCAGACATGTCCGTATTTAACCCCGCCCACCTCAGCTCATTTGCATATTCATGAGCAGGGGGTTTCATAGCTGAACACTTGGCCCACCTGAGAGAAGATCGAGGACGCAGGGACCGTGATCAGTGGGCGTCTGAGGGTCCATGTCCTAATCCTTGTTATAGCATGTGTGTCCCCTGCCAGGTCCCTGAATGTGTGCAGACAGAGCTCCTCACACTGAGCAATAAGCCCCCCCAGGACGTGATTCTCACTAAGAACCCCCTTTTGAATGACACGGAGACCACCTGAGCCTGTTCTGGGCTTTGATCTGAATGTCTCAATCCGGGGGTCAGTCTGTGTCCCCAATTTTTAAAATTTCAAGTTAGTAAAGCGATCCTTGCCATTCACATTTTTGTTGTAAGACGTCTTGTACTCATGGAAACCCCAATTTAAATTTGATTTTATTACCCCTCGTGTTTCGTAAATTCTCCCAATACAGTAGGATATTTACTGACACTTCAGCAGTCTTTGCCCAAATCTTGTTTTAGATGTTTTTATAAAGAGGAAGGAAGCCCCAGGCCCTCAGAGGAGCCCCCTTCCTTTCCCCTCAACACCTGCTCCTGGGGCTGCAGCCCCTGCTGGTGGGTCCTGAGCGCCCCCTGCTGCCCAGTCTGCACCCTGCAGGGGAGGGTCCGCTCTGGGCTCACAGGGCATGACCTCTAGCGTCTCTAGTCCAGTGTTAAGTGTCTGTCCTGACCTCACAATGCTCCCTCGGGGACGCCATAAGCTTTGAGATCATCTCTGGAAATAGTGAATGGCCTCACTAAACCCCAATGAAACTGCAGGGAGACCTTGAACAAAGGTTCTATAAAACCCCCCAGGGAGACCTTTCCCTGAGGCCAGCAGATCACTGACACAGTCCTGAGTCCAGAAACTAAGGGGCTTTGGGGGCCTCTTACGTCCTTTAAATTCCTCTGGCTGAAGGTGACATCTGAGAATCCCACATCATCGCACAGCCCACTCTACCTCTGCTCGTGAATAAATTAGACACACATAGAGAGTGGACAATTTTAGCAGTAATGAACCCCTAATTATCCTTTCCCCCTGTGCCTAGTCCATGGGCCGTCCCCCACTCTGATCCTAGGCCTGGGTGTTTGACTTCTCTTGTCAATAGAACCCCAGGAAACGTGACACATGCACAGACTCGGGAAGAACCTACACCGTGGCTCTGATTTTTCTCACAGCCCATGGGCCCTGTGCAGAGGACCCATGAGATGGACCGACCTTGTCCCTCAGATTGTCAGATACGAGGCCCAAGCACACTATTGCCCCCTCACCGCACCTGCAGTGGGCGTCCCTTGGAGAACCCATGTCTGCGGGAGGGGAGGGACCTGAGAAGTTAGGGGAGGAGGAGGCAGCACCTTTGTCAGCTGACTCAGGTGAGGCTGCTCGTGCGTGTGTGACGTTCTGTATCCTTAGGATTAAACAGCTGTGAGGTGGTCCCCTGGGTCTGGCTGTGACCTCCTCAAGGGCTCTCCCGTGGTCAGCTCACTTCCCTGTGACCCCTCCCTTCCCGCCTGCAGCACCCACAGTCTCTTCCTGACTCTGTTACTGTGGGGAGAGAGCCCCAAAAAGCAGTTTCCAGGCTCTCAGCCTCACATAGGAAGGTGCTGGCTCAGGTAGTAAATGGCCATTGACTGTGCTCAAATGGCCATCAGCTGTGGCTAGTTGGCCGTCAGCTGTACCAGTGAGCCATTGGCCACTAATATAACTGCTATGGCTACGCTAGCAGAAAATGGGGGCTGGCAATTAGATGGTGGCTGAACCTGCAAGCGGCGCAGTGAGGGGTGAGAATTGTGTGGCTCCTGGTTCCTGTGTCTCCAACCCAGCCGCCAGCGAGAGTATAGTGGTATGACTCCCCTACCTATGGCTCCGTGGGTGTTCCTGTTTGGCCTCACCATGTCCTGTGTTCTTATGTGGGGAGTGGGACCAGAGACCCTGCAGGCCGTCCTCCACGACACATGGCACAGCAAGCAGGGTCTCCTGCATGAGAGTTACCCTGGTAACTGTGTCCCCTCCCTAGGTCTGTGATAGGTAAGAATTCCCACCCACCACTCAGAATAGGGTTCTGGAAAAGTCGTTCCCCTGGAGGGTCTGCCTGAGGGAAGTTCTGGATGGATTTCTCAGTGTTCGTCCTCCCCTCCCCCTGTCAGGGACATGAGGGGACCCACATGCATCCTCCCTGGAGAACCTGGATGTGTCTGGAGGGAAAGCCCCCAGAAGTGTGGGGTGTGGCCCCAGGACCCCTCCCCCACAGGAGCCCACCCGTGTGCTCCATCCACTCAGAATACTCACCTGAAAGTGCTCCTACCAGCTGAGCCTCCAGCACCTTCTGCCCCAGGTGACCAGAATCACCTGCACTCTGGATGTGTCTGTGTTTCCAGTTATCACAGTGCAGTCTGTTCTTGCAATTTTAGTTCTGTGCTGGGTTCAGGAGACATGACTTATCTTCATTTCTCCTGGTTCTCTTCTAAGAAAGGGAGTGATGATTTCAAAGATCTTTAACATTGGTGCAGAAAGCAGATGGACCTTCACAGGTCATCTTTGACCCGTTAGTAGAGGTGGGAGTCTCTCCTCACTAAGTGTAAGAGGCACCTGGACAGACAGAACTGAACATGGCGTCACTGAAAGTCTTAGCGATTTCAAGTCCCTCCCAGGAAGCTGGAACACGGAAAGTACAACAGGCCAGGTTCCTGTTAAGCCTCAGGTGATGTCACGCTTGGAAGGGCATCCGTGTCCCTGGCTGGACCCAGGAGGTGCCCCTGCAGCCTCACACCAGGGACAGGAGCTCCGACTGGTTAATCACAAGCCAAGCGGTGAGAACGCTGTTTCCCAGGTGGGTGCAGAGCAGGGTGGGGAGATGGAGGTGCCCTTGGCTTCCAGGATGCACTGGACACGGGGCCCCAAATCCCATCTGAGAGGCTCTGATCTAAGTGTGAGGACTTCTCATTAGCTCTGCCTTCTGAAACCTGTGGGTGTCTCAGGATGATCAGGAATGTGACTTATTTCCTTCTGGTCATGAATCCTGCTTCACAGGTATTTATAACTGGGGAGCTTGTGGTGGAGTGAATTCTCTCCCCCACCATTCACATATTGAAGCCCTAAGACCCAGTGGCCTGTACTGGGAGAAGGGCTTGTAGGAAGTACTGATGGTTAAGTGAGGTCATAAGGTTTGGGGCCTCATCTGCTAGAATTGGTGGCCTTACAAGAGGGAGAGAAAGTGAAATGTCTGTCTCAGTCTCCACCACATGAGATTACAGTGAGCAGTCAGCTGTCTGGCCATTAGGACGAGTTCCCACTGGTAATCGATTCATCTGGCAACTAGACCTTGGACTTCCTAGCCCCCGAATGTGAGAATATAAGTGTCTGTAGTTTCAGCCACCCAGTCATTGGTTTTGTGATGGAAGTTTGAGCAGACGGGATGGAGTTTTGGTCCTGAGAGTGGGGTGCTGCTGAACAAATACTTAAGATGGTGTTAGTGACTTTGGAAGTGGGTGATGAGTAGAAGGTAGAAGATTTTTCAAGTGCACACGTGAAAATTCCAAGATTGCTGTGAAGGGATGTGAAAGGTCACTGTGCTGAGAGCTCAGAAAGAAGACCGGAGAGCTGTCGAGAAGGCTCCATATTCAAAGACGATACATAGATCATCGTGAACACAGTGGTGGTTGAAACGTGGACCTAAGAAGCCACTCTGCTGAGGCTCAGAAGGAAATGAGGAGCACGTTATGGGTCCCTGAGGAACGGTGATCCCTGTTATAAAGTGTCGAAGAGCTTGGCTGAACTGGTTTCCTGTGTCATTTGGAAGGTAGACCTTGTGAGCAATGGACCTGCATGTTCAGCTGAGGAGATTTCTAAGCCAAGTGTAGGAGGTGCTTGGCTCCTGGCTGCTTCTCCTAAAATGTGAGGGAGGCAGATGACTCCATGATGGCAGTAATAATCAAATGCTGATCAGAATTTGGAGATTAGAAACACTGTCAGCCTATGCATATAACCAAAATCCAGAAAGCTTATTGTGAAGAGGGCATGAGAGGTGTTGCTGAAAAACAATCTGATTGAAAAAAAAACCAAAGGCGTGTCCATTGGATTTCATCAGCTGTCTCAACATGAACCGGGAGTAGAGATGGGGTTATACCAGCAGACACACTGTCACTTAATAATAATCGGGGATGAGAAGGGGGACAGAATGAAAAAAGCTTTATTTGGATTTTATACAACAGGATCATAACTCAAATTGGCTGTGAAAATGCAATATCATTGAAGAAAAGGAAAGAATGACCTTGAATGAAATTTAGAGGTTATCAGGGCTGACTCCTTGGTTTCAAAAACCAACCATCTCCTCTGTTTCAACAGGTAACACAAACAACAACCAAAGCCTTTAGCTGGGACCTCCGTCCTGTCAGAGCTTGGGATGTGTGACCCCTGCCAGCACAGCCGTGGTGAGACAGTTCTGGTGGGTCCAGAAAGTGAGGCAGCACCTTAGTGGGGTTGGGAGGTGGGACCACCACCCCATTGGGTGCAGAATAAGGGGCATCCGGGCAAGGAGGACTCTTCTCCAAACTTCATGCCCCATGGGATTTTCCTGTCAGGTTTTGGACTATGTTGGGGCCATCACTCCGTCCTTCTTTCCTAATTACCCTTTCAGAATGGGAACGTCTCCCCTCTGCCTGACCCACCATCACATTTTGGAAGCATGTAACTTGTCTAGATTCCTAGGTTCAGAGCTCAAGCGGAATTTTGCCTCAGGGTGAATCACAGCTCAAGGTCCCCAGGATCTGATGAGACTATATTTAGGTCACGCTTTAAACCTTAGGGTTTAGAGTCGATGCTAAAATATGTCATAACATGGGTCTGTTTGTGTACAGTCATGTCGTTGCCTGTGAGGAGGGGACCCTAGGTGGGATGTTGTGGATTGAACCGGGTGCCTCCCAAATCGTATGTTGGTGTCCCAGTGCTGAATGGTGGTGTGTGAAATAGGGTTTGAGGAGACGAGTAAGGTTACCTGAAGTCAGAATGTGCTGGTCCAACCCCAATAGGATAGGAGTGTTGTACAAGAAGACAGATCTCTTCCATTGCCACCATTTAAGGCACGTAAGGACTCAGTAAGAGCGTGGTCAACAGCGAGCCAGGTCAGACCTTTCGCCAGGACCTGAATCAGCCGGCATCTTGATGTTGAACTTTCCAGCCTCCACAGCAGTGAAAATCAGTAACTTGTTTAAGCCACATGGCCTGTGAGCTTTTTTTCTGGCAGTCCAAGCTGAGTTAGAGAACTTGACATTTTTAATTTATGGAAATATTTGCAAATTTCACAGAAAAAGAATATACATGAAAGTGATAGATAAATAAGAAGTAAAAGTATAGTTTAAACAGAGGTATTGAATAACATGAGGAATTCTCTTTGGAAAAAGGAAATGAAACATTTTGAATCTGCATTTTCCATTTTATAAGAATATATTTTCTACTAACACATACACTAAGAACTGTGTGTGCTCGTATGTGTGAGTGTGTGTATATTTGAGTGTGTGTGACAATAATAGCATTCCAGAAAATACTCATCTATTAAGTGTCTCTCAGGAAGCCCAGGGACCTGGTCCTCGATGACCACAGAAGTTGGAGAAGATCCAGTGAAGCCCCAGCTGCTTCACCCACAGACGCTCAGGCTCTCCTCTCCTCATTCTCTTTCCTCCTGAGGACACTGGACTCAACATAGGGTTCAGGACGAAGCCTGGGGACCTGCATTCCTGAAAACTGCCGGGTGAAAACTGCCAGGGAAAGAAGGATGTATGTGTTCTCAGGTTCTTTGGGAAAACAATATGGGAGTTCTAATGTCCAATTCAGATTAATTTGTTATACCGAGTTCACCCTACCTAATGTTAAACAAGTAAACGTGGAGTTTTCTATTTTATTATTATTATTTTACCTGAGGATTCCTAAGACAACCAAGACAGGGCCGTACATTCTGAGACTTTCCTGTAGTGTCAGCTGTATGCGACTCCTGCCCACAATACAGACCAAATATAAGAGATGCAGCAAAAATCATGTATGCCATGTGTAAATGTGTGTTGTGTTTGAAGTGTTAATACACCATGTCATTGTTTCGATTAGACGCACTGGAGTGACTAGCAGTAGATATTTTTAAATAGAACTGAGTCTACCTGGTGACAGGACACTCCCTCCCCTGTCCCCTTCCTCCCTGTACCACCTGCCCTCAGGTTCCTTCCTCAGCTCAACTGTCACAAGTGTCCCAGGTCACAAGTGTCCCAGGTGGTCCAAGCACAGCCATGGACCCTGAGCGCCCCCTGGTGTCCCGAGAGCCCCTGCAGCCCAGCCCCCCTGTCCCCTATAGGGAGGTTTGTGTCTGGGCTCACACTGACTTCCCCTCACTGTGTCCCTCGCACAGTAATACACGGGAGTGTCCTCGGTCGTCACAGATTTCAGCTGCAGGGAGAACTGGTTCTTGGATGTGTCTCTGGTGACGGAGGTGCGGCTCTTGAGGGCCGAATTATATGCTATGCTCCCATCGTCACATATGACCCCGATCCACTGCAGTCCCTTCCCCGGGGGCTGCCGGATCCAGCTCCAGCAGTAACCACTGGTTGTGATGGAAAATCCAGAGACAGCGCAGGTGAGGGACAGGGTCTGTGAGGGCTTCACCAGTCCTGGGCCCGACTCCTGCAGCTGCACCTGGGACAGGACACCTGGGGACAAGGAGAATCAGTCTGTCACTCACGTGCAGTCACATCCATCCCACAGACCCGAGTCTGACACCTGGGACCCTCACCTTGGGGGGCTGTCACCAGACACAGGAGAAGACCCAGCAGTGCCATCTTCTTCTAGACCACAGCTCTGCCTTCCCCAGAGACCTCAGCCCTGTGTGAGGAGAGAGCTGGGCGCTCACAGCCCAAGGAGGGTTTTACACTGGAGCCTGAGGAGAAATTTGCATGTGGGGCAGCCTGTTCCTATAAGTGGGGAGGGACTGAGTCAGGCTCCCCTGGTCCTCATGGGCCCAGTAGGGTCTCTCTCTTGAATTCCTACAGCCTCTGAGTCTGGTATGAAAGAGCACTTGGTCTATAAGATAAATTGGAAAAGGTCAAAGACAAGCCCAGCTTTTCTGTGTATAAAACTAAATGCTGGACTAGTTGAGTAGATCATCAGTTTTTAAAACTTAAGGATATTTCCAATAATTACTAAAGTGATTAGCATTCTGCGCAGACACATGCTGACAGTGAACAGACTAAATATACTTAGTAACAAAGTATTTGTAGTCATAATTGAGATATAATAATACTTTAGTCAACCTTGGTGTAAACAGAATCCCAAAATTAAAGCCAGTCCTTCCCAATGTCCTGCTTCTTATTGCTTTTCTAAGGGCTGTACTCTCTGTGTCACATCAGGAAACCCTTGTCTTATCCAGGGTCCCACGCATTCTGCTCCATTGACGTGTGTCTCTCCCTCCACCAATGACACACAGTCTTGATTATTGCAGCAACTTCACAAGTCTCTTCCCACTTTCAGAAACTCTTCAGTAGTAACTAAAACAACAGAACACTGGGCAGGGTTGGATTCCGGAGCATCCTGAGAAGGGCTGCAGGCAGATCTTTGTCTCCATGTCAATCATCTGTAGGTCCCGGGAAGCCCACATCCTGGTCTGAGGACTGGGGGCCCCCCATCCCTTTCTGATGGACGTCAGGGACAGGCGGTGTCGGCTGTGGGGTCACTGATGACTCAGGGACATGTGCTCATGCCCTGCAGCCTCCTCGTTCCCCACTGTCTATTCTGATGCCCAGGGCTGGGCTGTGCTGACCGCTGGCCCTTTGTGACATAGGTTAGAGGTCAATGAAGCCGTCCCAGGACAGGGCTGAGCCTGTTCTCTCTCTTCTCTGCTCAGGGAGGTTGCCAGAGTCTGGGCTCAGCTCCAGAGGCTTTTGGACAGCTGCTCAGACCACACAACACCCTGACCTCAAACAGACTCCTACCTTTGCCCACAGTTTAGGACAGGAGGTGTTGCCTCTTTCCAAATGAGGCCACAGAGAGCAGAACAGAGACACACACAGGAAACCCACGTGACATCGAGGTTTCCAATCGATTGCTGTGCCCAAACGAGATGTTCAATTGTGAAGACAAGCAGTTATGGGGCGTCTCTAAGACCCCCCTCAATACTAGACCTTCCTGCTTTCGTACCAATTGTCTGCATTCTTCCATGAGATGTCAGTCAGGCACGGCCACCAGAGGACACACAGGAGGGGATCAGGGGACAACAGAGTTTATCACACTCACAGGTCCTACAAACAGGAAGCTCGGGGCCACGTGAGACCACATGGAAGGACCAGGGTGGTCAGCAGGCAGGAGACAGGGAGCGAGGGGCAGCTGAGGACCTGGTCTCACTGGCCTTTCCCTGGGAAAGGAGGGGCAGGCAGGTGATCAGCGTTGGATGGACCAGGTTGAGTAATGTCAGTGGGCTCAGACATGAGGGGCGTGTCCCTGTGCCGGGCCCCTGGGCCTGGGATGATGAAGGCAGAGAAGTGTGTCCTGGTGTGCGGGCCAGAGAGAGGCGGTGCTCTGGGTGGATGAGTTTGTGTGTGAAAGGCCTGCTCCAGCCTGGGCTGTGCTACCTCTGAGGACTGGGTGTCCACGAGGGGCTGTGTCTCCCCAGCAGGAAAGGTCTGTAAAGACGTGGAAACATGGTAAGTAGATAAGGTGATAAAGTGCATGAACACACACGATGCAGGAGGTGCCTTTCTGCATTCCCAGCAGCTGCTCCTTGCGCTGTTCTGTCCCCATTTTATGCAGGAAAACCATGGGTCCTCTATCCTCTACCGTGAACCACGGAGACAGGCCTGGGAAACAGAGTCGTACCCCCAGGAATCTCCTATTCAGACCCCTGAGCACCCCAGGTTCCAGCACCCAAGTTCCTCTCCAGACTCGGGGTTCAGCTCCCCTCTGCTTGTCAGCTCGGGCTCAGGCTTCATGTGGGCGTGTGGGTGGGGCTGTAGGCTGTACACTGTGTGCTGGGCGGAGGCTCCGATACACTCGGGGTCTAGTGTGTGAGCGCTCTTCCCCTCGCCCATGATTCCTTTCTATTTGATAAAGTAGATGAGCCCGTATTTATCCAGGACACAATGGGGTGGATGACAGAAGGTTAGCTTCTATAAAAACAGATCTAACAGGTGGAACGGTCTACACCATGCAGTGAATTAATCCAGTTCTCCTTGGATTAGGGATGCTGGGCCGTCCCCATGAGGAGTGGACACAGAAATGTCCTCATAGCGACGAGGGGCCACTTCTGTGAGAAGCTCAAATGCTCCTTAGTCTCTCCAACCAGAAAACCCAGAGAGAAATCCAGACACACGAGGTTCCCTAAACGGGAAATCTCAGCCCTTCTGAGCACAGCCACCTGCATCCACCCCTCTGAATGGATGTCTTCCTGAGTGTGGTGAGTCCTTACAGCAAAGACCTTTACGTGGCTGTAAAGCCAAAGTCACCAGCAGACCGCCTGTGCCATGTCAGGGCCCCGTGCAAATCAGTGTGACGTGCCCTTGTTTAATTTTGTTTTGTTTTGTTTTGTTTTTTTGTCTATTTTTTAAATTAAAGTTTATGGGGGTGACAATTGTTAGTAAAATTACATAGATTTCAGGTGTACAATTCTGTATTACATCATCTATAAATCCCATTGTGTGTTCACCATCTAGAGTCAGTTCTCCTTCCATCACCGTATATTTGATCCCCCTCACCCTCATCCACCACCCTCCTGCCCCCTTACCCTCTGGTAACCACTAAACTATTGTCTGTGTCTATGAGTTTTTGTTTCTCATGTTTATCTTGTTCTTTTGTTGTTTTTGGTTTATCTACCACATCCATCCATGTTGTGTCAAATAGTTACATCTTGAGATTATAATGGTAAGCGAAATAAGTCAGACAGAAAAGCAGAAGTTGTCTTTCTTTATTTTTCTCTGAAACAGCCACACAGGTTATATACAGTCATAAAGTTAAAGCATTGATGGTGTATAGGCACAAAAATCATGTGTGTGTGTTCAGTTTGTAGCTTGCACCTTTCTAGATTTCACTTTCTATTTCTGTTAGTTTTCTGGCACTGTGTTGGGGTTTCCTATATATAAGATCATGTCATGTGAACACAGATAAAAGGAGAGAAGTTGACTTCTTGCTTTCTGATTTAGACGCTTTCATTTCTTTTCTTGCCTCACTGTTCTGACCAGGACTTGCAGCTCTGTGTTGAATAGAAGCTGTCACAGTGGGGACCCTTGTCTGGGTCCTGAGCTTAGAAGAATAGATTTTGAATTTTCTCTGTGTAGCGTGATGGTAGCTGTTTGCATCTTGTATGTGGCTTTTATTAAGTTGTGGTGCGTCACTTATATGTTTAATTTGTTGAGGCTTTTTATCATGCATGGATTTTGAATTTTTTCAGATGCCTGCCTACTTGTCTATATCTATTTATAGGAGGATATAGTTTTCCCGTCATTCTGAAATGATTTACATATGTTGAGCCATCCATACATCCTAGGAATAAATCCCCCTTGATGATGGTAAATGGTCCTTTATTGTGTTGTTAAGTTTCCTGGTATATGGTTGAGGATTTTTGCATTTATGGTCATCAGGGATGTTGTCCTGTCATTTTCTTTTCTTGTAGTGTCCCTACTTGGCTTTGGTGTGAGTGTCAGGGTCACTTCAGTGAATGAGTCTGGAGATGTTGCTCATCTTTTAATTCTTGGAAGACTTTGACAAGAACTGATTAAAAGGTACAATTGTTCTTTGAAGAGTTGTCCCTTGAATCCACCTGGACCTGGGCTTTTCTTTATTGGAAGGTTTCATTACCTGTTTCAATTATAATTTAAATGTTTGTATCAATCTACCAATGTCAGGATCAAATTATATAATAATTCAAGCACCAAATAAGTGGGCTGAAAATACAACTGTTGATCTGCAAGGGTCTGGACACAACCCTGAAATTCCCACGTGCACACACACACACGGTGCTGGCAACTGCCCCTAATTAGGGTACAGACACCCTAATTCTGCTTCCCACAGTCAGATCTGCAACATAAACTGACACCGGAGCAGGTGGAGGTTCTGGCTCCTGGGGCTGCAGCCCCTGCTGGGTGGGTCCTGAGCGCCCCCTGCAGCCAAGGCCGTGCACTGCAGGGGAGGGTCCTGTCTGGGCTCTCAGGGCATGACCTCTAGCGTCTCTGGTCCAGTGTTACATGTCTGTGCCCAGACCTCACAGTGCTTTCTCAGCGACAACATAAACCGCACTGACTGCAGGTGGTCCCCATGCAAGGGCTTTATGAATCCACCAGGGAGCCCCTTCCTTGGGGCTGCCAGATGCGCTGACAGAGTCTTGAGTCCCGAAGCTCAGAGTCCTCGGGGGCTTCTAATCTCCCTCAGGTTCCTCTGGTTGAAGGTCACGTCTGACTATATCTGTAGGTACAGACTCACGGAGCTGAAAGCCCGCTCCACATCTGGTCGGCAGTAGCTCACAGTCACACATACACACAAAGACACACACAGAGGCTGAATTTCGTGTCAAAGAAATCCGAATTTCCCTTTCATCTCTGTACCTAGCACAAGGGCTGTGTCCCCACACTGACACTCAGCCTGGGTGTGTGATCTGCTTTGACAAACAGAACAAACGCAGACAGGACTCAGCCGAGGAGATATGAATTGATCTCTTTTGAAACAGTGTTCAGGGAACCAGGGTCTGCTGGCACCTGTCACCCTTCCATTCCTGGATTAAGTGCACATGATAGGAGCTTAATGAACAATCGAATGCAGTGAAGTGCTAAGTGCACAGCTACCTACTGTGCGTGAGGCATGTCGCCAGCAGGTAAGAGGTGTGACCTCCCCTGACCAGCAGGCCTTGTTGTCCATTTGTACCCAGGACCAGGTGTCAGTCAGGGCTTTAGAAGAAAACACAGGGTCAGCTCCCTGGGAAGGACCTACGTGGGGCTGCTGACCACCTGCACTGCCGTCCACGGAACAGGGAAGGCCTCCTGCATCCATGCAGCCCACTCTAAACAGACCCAGGGCATCACCCCAAGATCACTGGAGGCTGTCCCTGCAGGTGACCTGAAACCTGGCACTGCCAGGGCCACTGGCCAGGCCCCAGAAGAGATGGCACCATGATGTGACAGCTTTCCCCAGGTCACAGGTCGGAGACTTGGCTTTCACTTCTTCCTTAAAATAACCGTCATGGACACTCTGTGAAAATGTAGGAAACAGTTCTCTTATGAGTTAACACTTCCCGCACTTATTAGTCATTAGTAAGGCTGCCTGGGGAGTGCTTGTCTCTTTCTATACATCTTCCGTCTCTGTGTTTCCACTATGACTCCTTTTCAATTTGTGTCTTGCTCTTATTAACCGTCTGTTTTTCAACAGTTTGTGCAGATACCAAACTCCCTCTTATGCCAGTTTATGAAACCCTGGTGACATTAACTAACCAATGTGATGGCTGGTTATGTCGACACCTCAATAGTGAAAAAGCACCATCTTTATTCCTGCTGATGTGAACACCTGGTGGACTGGGGACATGCCTGTGACAGACAGGGTGTGGTGTCCATGACAACACAGACATCACTCGGCCTCTTCCGCTGCTGAGTCACTCGGGCCCAGGGAATTCTACACAAGCTCAGGGACTGTTCTTACCCAGAGGGGAACTCGGGAGAGAAACATTCCCTGAGCACTTGAAGCAGATATGACACTGGACGTTCCTGGTGACATATCGGGACAGCATTGCAATCCAACTCTGTGGTCTGAGTCCACAGGTGGCACGTCCAAACCTCCCAATGAGAAGAAGTGACTGCAGCACTACCTTCTGGGACCAGGTGCCTAGGAGCGCACCAGGTGTTTGGTGACCCACCCCCACTCCATGTGACTCGGTTTTCCTGAGTCAGGTGACTGTTACCATGCACTGTGTGTGTGTGTGTGTGTGTGTGTGTGTGTGTGTGTGTGTATGTGTGTCTGCAGCAAGCATGTGCACTGGCTCGGCAAGGCAGCAGGACCCAGCTTTACAGTTTCCACAGGCTGACAACAGGCTGTCTACAGCAGCTATTTCACATCCGTTCTGCTCTCACACACCGACACAGCACGTGGAGTCTGGAGACACTGACATGACTCAAGAAATACTTCAGATCCTGAGAACTACAGGTTCCACCGTGACCCTGTCTGTGAGCCCAGGTCCTTTATTTTGTGTGTATGATTAAAGTATTAAAGGGACCCCACCAAAAAGGGGAGGATGACGTGGTCTCAGGTATCTGGCTCCTTCTGTCCCTCCACACGCCACCCTGAAAGCAGCCACATTACACATTTAGGCCCCTGTCTTCATATGTTGTGCCCCCTACACATGCCAGGTGAGAATGGCAGGACGTCTTGCTTATAACACGTCCAAGTTCTTTTCAACACTGAGGGTCTGATTCCCACTCTTTGGAGTCTGTGAATTGGGAGAAGTGACCTTAAGTCTGTCCAGGGCAATGGAACGAGAGCTCCCCACCACTGTGCAAATTGCAGGACGTGAACCCCTGAGTCTCTGTGGTGCCTCAGGTACACTGACCCCCCAGGAGGAGGAGCCTGTGTCGTCACTGATGAAAATGCTGCTTTTCTGTAAAGTGAACGGGACACACAGAATCTCACTCAATCTGTTACAAGGATCATTCACCCTTTCCATCAGATCAATGATGCAGAGGTGTCATTGGACAGTTCTGTCCCCAGGGATGGCGACTGGTCTGATGGGTTTGAGGAAAGAGCTGCAAAGTGTCCTTTCCTATTTGTCCATCCTCGTTCTGTCTCCTTCTCTCCTTTGCAGATGTCTTAGCACTCAGCTTCCCACCCGTTCTCTCTCTCCACAGCCACCAGTCCAGCTCTCACTACACCAACCTTCCAGGGATGTTCAGAGGAGGAAACTGTTGGGGCCCAGGGCAGCCTCCCCAGGATATCCCACAATGGGGTACAACTATTTAGAATGAGTTACTTGAAAAGCAGCCAGAGCAAGAAGGACACGTGGACCCTCCCTTCTGTCCTCAAATGAAGGAAATTAATCTCCCCTGTGTAAGAGGCTGTCCTTGCTCCAAGGGTGGGCTCCTAAGGTATCAAGGTCTTTAACCCAAGAAATAGAAGACATTTTGAAAATATGATACATTGAAATACTTAAGATGGAGAGACTGACTGGACCTCTTGTATGGACACTGATGCCCACACACCGTCCTTGGAACAGCAAGGTGGGGGGAGATTCTGCTCCAGGGAAGAAGGCCACATGCTGCTGGATGGGACGAGTAGGGACCTGCCATGAGCCCCAAATGCAAGGGATGCAGCTCTGTTGGTGGAACAAGCCCTGCAGCCTCTGGGAGACGCACAGCCCTGGGGACACTGTGATTTAGAGCCAGTTTAGCTCTTTTCCTGAACAGTAAGAGGATAAGTCTGTCTTTCAAAGTTTTAGAACAATTTCCAGAGACACCAAAGTGCAGGGTCTACACATCCACAAATGATGTGGATGCCTGCATTCTCCAATGAATGTTTAGGGGCAGGGACATATGTCAGGGCTTCTGTGTTCTGTGTCCTCCATTCTGCTTCCTGCTGTGACCTTTACACTGTAATGCAGTTAATCTTCTCCGACCTCAGAGAGTGAGGAGCAAACAACTGCTCAAATGAGAAGATTCCAGCATCTTTTGAGGACTAAGTCCGGGACGTCAAGCTGAAAAATCACCATCATGATCATATTTACACCATGAAAATACGAAATCACTACAGAAAAGATAGCTATTTTCTCTCCTATTGGAAGTTGGTTTGCCAGCACAGAACTGAAAATATTTCATAGATAATTAACAAAAGCAGTCCCTTTGTCTCTCTATCCATAACCCTAAGTTAAAGACAGGCTGTGCCCAGCTGTCCCTGTCGTCTCCTCAGCCCCGCACAGCTGCCCTCTCCTCAGGGTTTCTGACACTCTCAGGATGTGGGTCGTCTCACTGTGTCCCTCGCACAGTAATACACGGCTGTGTCCTCAGGTCTCAGACTGCTCAGCTCCATGTAGGCTGTGCTGGTGGACGTGTCTGCGGTGATGGTGACTCTGCCCTGGAACTTCTGTGCGTAGCTTGTGTAACCACTACTAGGGTAGATATATCCCATCCACTCAAGCCCTTGTCCTGGGGCCTGTCGCACCCAGCTCATCCAGTAGTCAGTGAAGGTGTATCCGGAAGCCTTGCAGGACACCTTCACGGAGGCCCCAGGCTTCCTCACCTCAGCCCCAGGCTGCACCAGCTGGACCTCGGAGTGGACACCTGTGGGAGGAGACAGTACTGGGTGGATCCCCCGTGACTGGCCCAGGTCCCCTCACCAGCCAGGGACTGGGGAGCCCCTTACCTGTCGCCACTGCCACCAAGAAGAGGACTGTCCATCTCCAGTCCATGGTGAGGGCTGTGCTGTCAGGACGTCTGTAGGGGAGCGTGTGGCTGTGGGGCGATGCTCTCAGGGCCCAGACATGTCCGTATTTAACCCCGCCCACCTCAGCTCATTTGCATATTCATGAGCAGGGGGTTTCATAGCTGAACACTTGGCCCACCTGAGAGAAGATCGAGGACGCAGGGACCGTGATCAGTGGGCGTCTGAGGGTCCATGTCCTAATCCTTGTTATAAGATGTGTGTCCCCTGCCAGGTCCCTGAATGTGTGCAGACAGAGCTCCTCACACTGAGCAATAAGCCCCCCCAGGACGTGATTCTCACTAAGAACCCCCTTTTGAATGACACGGAGACCACCTGAGCCTGTTCTGGGCTTTGATCTGAATGTCTCAATCCGGGGGTCAGTCTGTGTCCCCAATTTTTAAAATTTCAAGTTAGTAAAGCGATCCTTGCCATTCACATTTTTGTTGTAAGACGTCTTGTACTCATGGAAACCCCAATTTAAATTTGATTTTATTACCCCTCGTGTTTCGTAAATTCTCCCAATACAGTAGGATATTTACTGACACTTCAGCAGTCTTTGCCCAAATCTTGTTTTAGATGTTTTTATAAAGAGGAAGGAAGCCCCAGGCCCTCAGAGGAGCCCCCTTCCTTTCCCCTCAACACCTGCTCCTGGGGCTGCAGCCCCTGCTGGTGGGTCCTGAGCGCCCCCTGCTGCCCAGTCTGCACCCTGCAGGGGAGGGTCCGCTCTGGGCTCACAGGGCATGACCTCTAGCGTCTCTAGTCCAGTGTTAAGTGTCTGTCCTGACCTCACAATGCTCCCTCGGGGACGCCATAAGCTTTGAGATCATCTCTGGAAATAGTGAATGGCCTCACTAAACCCCAATGAAACTGCAGGGAGACCTTGAACAAAGGTTCTATAAAACCCCCCAGGGAGACCTTTCCCTGAGGCCAGCAGATCACTGACACAGTCCTGAGTCCAGAAACTAAGGGGCTTTGGGGGCCTCTTACGTCCTTTAAATTCCTCTGGCTGAAGGTGACATCTGAGAATCCCACATCATCGCACAGCCCACTCTACCTCTGCTCGTGAATAAATTAGACACACATAGAGAGTGGACAATTTTAGCAGTAATGAACCCCTAATTATCCTTTCCCCCTGTGCCTAGTCCATGGGCCGTCCCCCACTCTGATCCTAGGCCTGGGTGTTTGACTTCTCTTGTCAATAGAACCCCAGGAAACGTGACACATGCACAGACTCGGGAAGAACCTACACCGTGGCTCTGATTTTTCTCACAGCCCATGGGCCCTGTGCAGAGGACCCATGAGATGGACCGACCTTGTCCCTCAGATTGTCAGATACGAGGCCCAAGCACACTATTGCCCCCTCACCGCACCTGCAGTGGGCGTCCCTTGGAGAACCCATGTCTGCGGGAGGGGAGGGACCTGAGAAGTTAGGGGAGGAGGAGGCAGCACCTTTGTCAGCTGACTCAGGTGAGGCTGCTCGTGCGTGTGTGACGTTCTGTATCCTTAGGATTAAACAGCTGTGAGGTGGTCCCCTGGGTCTGGCTGTGACCTCCTCAAGGGCTCTCCCGTGGTCAGCTCACTTCCCTGTGACCCCTCCCTTCCCGCCTGCAGCACCCACAGTCTCTTCCTGACTCTGTTACTGTGGGGAGAGAGCCCCAAAAAGCAGTTTCCAGGCTCTCAGCCTCACATAGGAAGGTGCTGGCTCAGGTAGTAAATGGCCATTGACTGTGCTCAAATGGCCATCAGCTGTGGCTAGTTGGCCGTCAGCTGTACCAGTGAGCCATTGGCCACTAATATAACTGCTATGGCTACGCTAGCAGAAAATGGGGGCTGGCAATTAGATGGTGGCTGAACCTGCAAGCGGCGCAGTGAGGGGTGAGAATTGTGTGGCTCCTGGTTCCTGTGTCTCCAACCCAGCCGCCAGCGAGAGTATAGTGGTATGACTCCCCTACCTATGGCTCCGTGGGTGTTCCTGTTTGGCCTCACCATGTCCTGTGTTCTTATGTGGGGAGTGGGACCAGAGACCCTGCAGGCCGTCCTCCACGACACATGGCACAGCAAGCAGGGTCTCCTGCATGAGAGTTACCCTGGTAACTGTGTCCCCTCCCTAGGTCTGTGATAGGTAAGAATTCCCACCCACCACTCAGAATAGGGTTCTGGAAAAGTCGTTCCCCTGGAGGGTCTGCCTGAGGGAAGTTCTGGATGGATTTCTCAGTGTTCGTCCTCCCCTCCCCCTGTCAGGGACATGAGGGGACCCACATGCATCCTCCCTGGAGAACCTGGATGTGTCTGGAGGGAAAGCCCCCAGAAGTGTGGGGTGTGGCCCCAGGACCCCTCCCCCACAGGAGCCCACCCGTGTGCTCCATCCACTCAGAATACTCACCTGAAAGTGCTCCTACCAGCTGAGCCTCCAGCACCTTCTGCCCCAGGTGACCAGAATCACCTGCACTCTGGATGTGTCTGTGTTTCCAGTTATCACAGTGCAGTCTGTTCTTGCAATTTTAGTTCTGTGCTGGGTTCAGGAGACATGACTTATCTTCATTTCTCCTGGTTCTCTTCTAAGAAAGGGAGTGATGATTTCAAAGATCTTTAACATTGGTGCAGAAAGCAGATGGACCTTCACAGGTCATCTTTGACCCGTTAGTAGAGGTGGGAGTCTCTCCTCACTAAGTGTAAGAGGCACCTGGACAGACAGAACTGAACATGGCGTCACTGAAAGTCTTAGCGATTTCAAGTCCCTCCCAGGAAGCTGGAACACGGAAAGTACAACAGGCCAGGTTCCTGTTAAGCCTCAGGTGATGTCACGCTTGGAAGGGCATCCGTGTCCCTGGCTGGACCCAGGAGGTGCCCCTGCAGCCTCACACCAGGGACAGGAGCTCCGACTGGTTAATCACAAGCCAAGCGGTGAGAACGCTGTTTCCCAGGTGGGTGCAGAGCAGGGTGGGGAGATGGAGGTGCCCTTGGCTTCCAGGATGCACTGGACACGGGGCCCCAAATCCCATCTGAGAGGCTCTGATCTAAGTGTGAGGACTTCTCATTAGCTCTGCCTTCTGAAACCTGTGGGTGTCTCAGGATGATCAGGAATGTGACTTATTTCCTTCTGGTCATGAATCCTGCTTCACAGGTATTTATAACTGGGGAGCTTGTGGTGGAGTGAATTCTCTCCCCCACCATTCACATATTGAAGCCCTAAGACCCAGTGGCCTGTACTGGGAGAAGGGCTTGTAGGAAGTACTGATGGTTAAGTGAGGTCATAAGGTTTGGGGCCTCATCTGCTAGAATTGGTGGCCTTACAAGAGGGAGAGAAAGTGAAATGTCTGTCTCAGTCTCCACCACATGAGATTACAGTGAGCAGTCAGCTGTCTGGCCATTAGGACGAGTTCCCACTGGTAATCGATTCATCTGGCAACTAGACCTTGGACTTCCTAGCCCCCGAATGTGAGAATATAAGTGTCTGTAGTTTCAGCCACCCAGTCATTGGTTTTGTGATGGAAGTTTGAGCAGACGGGATGGAGTTTTGGTCCTGAGAGTGGGGTGCTGCTGAACAAATACTTAAGATGGTGTTAGTGACTTTGGAAGTGGGTGATGAGTAGAAGGTAGAAGATTTTTCAAGTGCACACGTGAAAATTCCAAGATTGCTGTGAAGGGATGTGAAAGGTCACTGTGCTGAGAGCTCAGAAAGAAGACCGGAGAGCTGTCGAGAAGGCTCCATATTCAAAGACGATACATAGATCATCGTGAACACAGTGGTGGTTGAAACGTGGACCTAAGAAGCCACTCTGCTGAGGCTCAGAAGGAAATGAGGAGCACGTTATGGGTCCCTGAGGAACGGTGATCCCTGTTATAAAGTGTCGAAGAGCTTGGCTGAACTGGTTTCCTGTGTCATTTGGAAGGTAGACCTTGTGAGCAATGGACCTGCATGTTCAGCTGAGGAGATTTCTAAGCCAAGTGTAGGAGGTGCTTGGCTCCTGGCTGCTTCTCCTAAAATGTGAGGGAGGCAGATGACTCCATGATGGCAGTAATAATCAAATGCTGATCAGAATTTGGAGATTAGAAACACTGTCAGCCTATGCATATAACCAAAATCCAGAAAGCTTATTGTGAAGAGGGCATGAGAGGTGTTGCTGAAAAACAATCTGATTGAAAAAAAAACCAAAGGCGTGTCCATTGGATTTCATCAGCTGTCTCAACATGAACCGGGAGTAGAGATGGGGTTATACCAGCAGACACACTGTCACTTAATAATAATCGGGGATGAGAAGGGGGACAGAATGAAAAAAGCTTTATTTGGATTTTATACAACAGGATCATAACTCAAATTGGCTGTGAAAATGCAATATCATTGAAGAAAAGGAAAGAATGACCTTGAATGAAATTTAGAGGTTATCAGGGCTGACTCCTTGGTTTCAAAAACCAACCATCTCCTCTGTTTCAACAGGTAACACAAACAACAACCAAAGCCTTTAGCTGGGACCTCCGTCCTGTCAGAGCTTGGGATGTGTGACCCCTGCCAGCACAGCCGTGGTGAGACAGTTCTGGTGGGTCCAGAAAGTGAGGCAGCACCTTAGTGGGGTTGGGAGGTGGGACCACCACCCCATTGGGTGCAGAATAAGGGGCATCCGGGCAAGGAGGACTCTTCTCCAAACTTCATGCCCCATGGGATTTTCCTGTCAGGTTTTGGACTATGTTGGGGCCATCACTCCGTCCTTCTTTCCTAATTACCCTTTCAGAATGGGAACGTCTCCCCTCTGCCTGACCCACCATCACATTTTGGAAGCATGTAACTTGTCTAGATTCCTAGGTTCAGAGCTCAAGCGGAATTTTGCCTCAGGGTGAATCACAGCTCAAGGTCCCCAGGATCTGATGAGACTATATTTAGGTCACGCTTTAAACCTTAGGGTTTAGAGTCGATGCTAAAATATGTCATAACATGGGTCTGTTTGTGTACAGTCATGTCGTTGCCTGTGAGGAGGGGACCCTAGGTGGGATGTTGTGGATTGAACCGGGTGCCTCCCAAATCGTATGTTGGTGTCCCAGTGCTGAATGGTGGTGTGTGAAATAGGGTTTGAGGAGACGAGTAAGGTTACCTGAAGTCAGAATGTGCTGGTCCAACCCCAATAGGATAGGAGTGTTGTACAAGAAGACAGATCTCTTCCATTGCCACCATTTAAGGCACGTAAGGACTCAGTAAGAGCGTGGTCAACAGCGAGCCAGGTCAGACCTTTCGCCAGGACCTGAATCAGCCGGCATCTTGATGTTGAACTTTCCAGCCTCCACAGCAGTGAAAATCAGTAACTTGTTTAAGCCACATGGCCTGTGAGCTTTTTTTCTGGCAGTCCAAGCTGAGTTAGAGAACTTGACATTTTTAATTTATGGAAATATTTGCAAATTTCACAGAAAAAGAATATACATGAAAGTGATAGATAAATAAGAAGTAAAAGTATAGTTTAAACAGAGGTATTGAATAACATGAGGAATTCTCTTTGGAAAAAGGAAATGAAACATTTTGAATCTGCATTTTCCATTTTATAAGAATATATTTTCTACTAACACATACACTAAGAACTGTGTGTGCTCGTATGTGTGAGTGTGTGTATATTTGAGTGTGTGTGACAATAATAGCATTCCAGAAAATACTCATCTATTAAGTGTCTCTCAGGAAGCCCAGGGACCTGGTCCTCGATGACCACAGAAGTTGGAGAAGATCCAGTGAAGCCCCAGCTGCTTCACCCACAGACGCTCAGGCTCTCCTCTCCTCATTCTCTTTCCTCCTGAGGACACTGGACTCAACATAGGGTTCAGGACGAAGCCTGGGGACCTGCATTCCTGAAAACTGCCGGGTGAAAACTGCCAGGGAAAGAAGGATGTATGTGTTCTCAGGTTCTTTGGGAAAACAATATGGGAGTTCTAATGTCCAATTCAGATTAATTTGTTATACCGAGTTCACCCTACCTAATGTTAAACAAGTAAACGTGGAGTTTTCTATTTTATTATTATTATTTTACCTGAGGATTCCTAAGACAACCAAGACAGGGCCGTACATTCTGAGACTTTCCTGTAGTGTCAGCTGTATGCGACTCCTGCCCACAATACAGACCAAATATAAGAGATGCAGCAAAAATCATGTATGCCATGTGTAAATGTGTGTTGTGTTTGAAGTGTTAATACACCATGTCATTGTTTCGATTAGACGCACTGGAGTGACTAGCAGTAGATATTTTTAAATAGAACTGAGTCTACCTGGTGACAGGACACTCCCTCCCCTGTCCCCTTCCTCCCTGTACCACCTGCCCTCAGGTTCCTTCCTCAGCTCAACTGTCACAAGTGTCCCAGGTCACAAGTGTCCCAGGTGGTCCAAGCACAGCCATGGACCCTGAGCGCCCCCTGGTGTCCCGAGAGCCCCTGCAGCCCAGCCCCCCTGTCCCCTATAGGGAGGTTTGTGTCTGGGCTCACACTGACTTCCCCTCACTGTGTCCCTCGCACAGTAATACACGGGAGTGTCCTCGGTCGTCACAGATTTCAGCTGCAGGGAGAACTGGTTCTTGGATGTGTCTCTGGTGACGGAGGTGCGGCTCTTGAGGGCCGAATTATATGCTATGCTCCCATCGTCACATATGACCCCGATCCACTGCAGTCCCTTCCCCGGGGGCTGCCGGATCCAGCTCCAGCAGTAACCACTGGTTGTGATGGAAAATCCAGAGACAGCGCAGGTGAGGGACAGGGTCTGTGAGGGCTTCACCAGTCCTGGGCCCGACTCCTGCAGCTGCACCTGGGACAGGACACCTGGGGACAAGGAGAATCAGTCTGTCACTCACGTGCAGTCACATCCATCCCACAGACCCGAGTCTGACACCTGGGACCCTCACCTTGGGGGGCTGTCACCAGACACAGGAGAAGACCCAGCAGTGCCATCTTCTTCTAGACCACAGCTCTGCCTTCCCCAGAGACCTCAGCCCTGTGTGAGGAGAGAGCTGGGCGCTCACAGCCCAAGGAGGGTTTTACACTGGAGCCTGAGGAGAAATTTGCATGTGGGGCAGCCTGTTCCTATAAGTGGGGAGGGACTGAGTCAGGCTCCCCTGGTCCTCATGGGCCCAGTAGGGTCTCTCTCTTGAATTCCTACAGCCTCTGAGTCTGGTATGAAAGAGCACTTGGTCTATAAGATACAATGAAAAAGGTCAAAGACAAGCCCAACTTTTCTGTGTATAAAACTAAATACTGGACTAGTTGAGTAGATCATCAGTTTTTAAAACTTAAGGATATTTCCAATAATTACTAAAGTGATTAGCATTCTGCGCAGACACATGCTGACAGTGAACAGACTAAATATACTTAGTAACAAAGTATTTGTAGTCATAATTGAGATATAATAATACTTTAGTCAACCTTGGTGTAAACAGAATCCCAAAATTAAAGCCAGTCCTTCCCAATGTCCTGCTTCTTATTGCTTTTCTAAGGGCTGTACTCTCTGTGTCACATCAGGAAACCCTTGTCTTATCCAGGGTCCCACGCATTCTGCTCCATTGACGTGTGTCTCTCCCTCCACCAATGACACACAGTCTTGATTATTGCAGCAACTTCACAAGTCTCTTCCCACTTTCAGAAACTCTTCAGTAGTAACTAAAACAACAGAACACTGGGCAGGGTTGGATTCCGGAGCATCCTGAGAAGGGCTGCAGGCAGATCTTTGTCTCCATGTCAATCATCTGTAGGTCCCGGGAAGCCCACATCCTGGTCTGAGGACTGGGGGCCCCCCATCCCTTTCTGATGGACGTCAGGGACAGGCGGTGTCGGCTGTGGGGTCACTGATGACTCAGGGACATGTGCTCATGCCCTGCAGCCTCCTCGTTCCCCACTGTCTATTCTGATGCCCAGGGCTGGGCTGTGCTGACCGCTGGCCCTTTGTGACATAGGTTAGAGGTCAATGAAGCCGTCCCAGGACAGGGCTGAGCCTGTTCTCTCTCTTCTCTGCTCAGGGAGGTTGCCAGAGTCTGGGCTCAGCTCCAGAGGCTTTTGGACAGCTGCTCAGACCACACAACACCCTGACCTCAAACAGACTCCTACCTTTGCCCACAGTTTAGGACAGGAGGTGTTGCCTCTTTCCAAATGAGGCCACAGAGAGCAGAACAGAGACACACACAGGAAACCCACGTGACATCGAGGTTTCCAATCGATTGCTGTGCCCAAACGAGATGTTCAATTGTGAAGACAAGCAGTTATGGGGCGTCTCTAAGACCCCCCTCAATACTAGACCTTCCTGCTTTCGTACCAATTGTCTGCATTCTTCCATGAGATGTCAGTCAGGCACGGCCACCAGAGGACACACAGGAGGGGATCAGGGGACAACAGAGTTTATCACACTCACAGGTCCTACAAACAGGAAGCTCGGGGCCACGTGAGACCACATGGAAGGACCAGGGTGGTCAGCAGGCAGGAGACAGGGAGCGAGGGGCAGCTGAGGACCTGGTCTCACTGGCCTTTCCCTGGGAAAGGAGGGGCAGGCAGGTGATCAGCGTTGGATGGACCAGGTTGAGTAATGTCAGTGGGCTCAGACATGAGGGGCGTGTCCCTGTGCCGGGCACGTGGGCCTGGGATGATGAAGGCAGAGAAGTGTGTCCTGGTGTGCGGGCCAGAGAGAGGCGGTGCTCTGGGTGGATGAGTTTGTGTGTGAAAGGCCTGCTCCAGCCTGGGCTGTGCTACCTCTGAGGACTGGGTGTCCACGAGGGGCTGTGTCTCCCCAGCAGGAAAGGTCTGTAAAGACGTGGAAACATGGTAAGTAGATAAGGTGATAAAGTGCATGAACACACACGATGCAGGAGGTGCCTTTCTGCATTCCCAGCAGCTGCTCCTTGCGCTGTTCTGTCCCCATTTTATGCAGGAAAACCATGGGTCCTCTATCCTCTACCGTGAACCACGGAGACAGGCCTGGGAAACAGAGTCGTACCCCCAGGAATCTCCTATTCAGACCCCTGAGCACCCCAGGTTCCAGCACCCAAATTCCTCTCCAGACTCGGGGTTCAGCTCCCCTCTGCTCGTCAGCTCGGGCTCAGGCTTCATGTGGGCGTGTGGGTGGGTCTGTAGGCTGTACACTGTGTGCTGGGCGGGGGCTCCGATACACTCGGGGTCTAGTGTGTGAGCTCTCTACCCTCTCCCATGATTCCTTTCTATTTGATAAAGTAGATGAGCCCTTATTTATCCAGGACACAATGGGGTGGATGACAGAAGGCTAGCTTCTATAAAACCAGATCTAACAGGTGGAACGGTCTATATGACACAGTGAATTAATCCTGTTCTCCTTGGATTAGGGATGGCGGGCCGTCCCCATGAGAGTGGATGCAGAAACTTTGGTCAGAGTAACAAGTAGGCCACTTCTGTTGGAAGCTGAAGTGCTCCTTAGTCTCTCCAACCAGGAAACTCAGACAGAAATGCAAACATATGGGGTTCCCTACATGGGAAATCTCAGCACTTCTGATCACACCCACGTGCATCGACCCCTCTGAATGGATGTCTTCCTGAGTATGGTGAGTCCTTACAGCAAAGACCTTTACGTGGGTCTAAAGCCAAAGTCACCAGCAGACCACTTGTGCCATGTCAGGGCCCCGTGCAAATCAGTGTGAGGGGCCCTTGTCAAAGGTTAAGAATTCAGTGACACTGAGAGCACAGCATACACTCTCAGTGATGCCCAAATCCTGTTTCTCACTTCTCTTCAGTTGAATGGCTTTAAAATGACTCCCACATCTTTAGCCTCGTTCTGCAACAGGAAGTGTCTCCTCTTCTTAGTGATACCAAGTTGGGCTTATGCCACCAGGTGACCTGGTGCAGGATCGTGGAAGTGACCTGTCCCCCGGTGGTCACGCTGAACCACACGGGCTGCAGGAGGCAGGCACGTTGTCAGGATTCCTTTCCTTCTATCAAAGACTTTGGGATGAAAGACTGACATTTAAGTTCAGTGTCTTCTCTGGAAAGAGAATAGGACATGAAGACCCAGGGTGAGAACACCTTTCATCACTTACAACTCTTTTAATTGCAGAAATGTGTTGTATCTGCTTGACTCAAAAGTGCAATTGTTTGGTGATTACTTCTATATGGTTACAACCAAATGGATACTTTTAGAAAAAGTGAGTAAATATTGAGACAAGTCAGAAAACAATATTTTATATATTTTCACTGAGAGCAATACTCAATTATTTTCCATTCTTTATCCAGCTTCTTAAGTACACTCAGCTCATATGTCTCTGCTGTATTTTAAAATTTCTCCTAAAGAAACTTCCAGTTGTGGGTTCTGTCTGTCCTACGTCATGTCTTTCCCATAACTTAGCTCATAAGTGTCTGACTATACATATGGGCTGGTCACTGAGACGTAACAAGAGACCAGCACACCCAATACACGTATGTTCCCTGACCTGTCTCAACATTGCGACTCATGAAGTGTCCACCACCGTGGTCTGTACAGGGGGCTCTGTAAGAATGTCCTGTGTCATAAAGCTTCTGAATTGTTAGTGGTGCCTCGTGGTCAGCAGCCAGCTGTTCCCCCACCTGACACAGGCCTGTCCCGCAATAGTGCCTGTGTCACCACGAGTCACATGTTTCCATGACATGTGGGCTCAGCAGGGCCACCTGAAAACCCTAGTGAGTGTAACCCGCCCTGGGTGTCCACAAAGGACAGACATGTTAGATGAATTAGATGACATGGGGACACGTGAATGCCCATGTATTTACTGGACCTCCCTGCTGTGAAGGGCACTGTGGGGAGAGCTGGGAGTGTGAGCAGAGCTCCAGCCCATGGTGCTCAGGGTCTGGGACAGAGTGAGTGAGAATTAGGACAGTAGGTGACAGAAGGTGATGTTGGGGTGGGTTTCAACTTCCACCTGAAATATGAAGAGCAATTGGTTAATGTTGAAATGTAGGGAGGACAGAGGTTCCTGGGCAAACAGCCCTGGAGGCTGCTCCCCTGTGGGCCAGGTGTGTCTGTGGGAAGGACGTGCAGTGTGGGGACGCTGTGATCATGTGGGGGACACAGAGCCTGAGCTCAGCACACAGGAGCCTGGGCTGTGCTGGAGTCTCTCTGTGGGGGAGATGTTTCCCAACCACAGGGGAGACGAGAGCCCTCGGGATGGTCTTCATCGAGAACTAAAACCAGGACACAGAGAAACTTGATGGAGGAAAGGTCCCCAGTGACTGGTGATAGTCGTTGTAAACAATGTTACCTCCTTGTAACATCTGCTGAGAATAGCAGATGTTAGACTATTAAAGATGATTCACGACTTGTCCCTGGGGGCAGCTGAGAAATTTCAGAGGAAATCTCTGTTCTCAACAGGAAGCCCCTTCCCCACCCAGGTCCCACCTGCTCCTGGGGCTGGTCCCTGTGCTGGGTGTGTCCTGAGCGCCCCCTGGTGTCCTGAGCGCCCCCTGCAGCCCAGCCCCCCTGTCCCCTGCAGGGAGGTTTGTGTCTGGGCTCACACTGACTTCCCCTCACTGTGTCCCTCGCACAGTAATACACGGCCATGTCGTCAGCTCTCAGGCTGGTATTTGCAGATACAGCGTGTTCTTGGCGTTGTCTCTGCAGATGGTGAATCGGCCCTTCACGGAGTCGGCGTAGTATGTGCTACCACCACTACCACTAATGTATGAGACCCACTCCAGGCCCTTCCCTGGAGCCTGGCGGACCCAGCTCATCCAGTAGCTACTGAAGGTGAATCCAGAGGCTGCACAGGAGAGGCGCAGAGACCCCCCAGGCTGCACCAAGCCTCCCCCAGACTCCACCAGCTGCACCTCACACTGGACACCTGCAAACACAGAGATATCCTGGTCAGAAACTGTCACACAGCCACTGTTTCTCTCACTCATATTCTCTCACATACTCAGAGTCTCCTGTTCTCCATAAATTACCTCTTAAAACAGCCACAAGGAAAACCCAGCTAAGCCCAAACTCCATGGTGTGTCGTCTGTGCTCAGTCCTGACCACGGAATGGGGACACCTGGGGATCCCGGGGCTGGGGCTCCTGTCCCACAGCTGCAGGGTCAGGGCTGGGCTGGTTTTCAACAGCACAGGGGCCCCTATTTGCATGTCCTCCTTCCATATAGGGAGCTCCGGGCTTGGACACCTAGACAAGGGCGGGGCCTCATGCAGGCGTGAGTGTCCTGGTTAGTTGGTGGCCACGTGACAGTTCAGGAAAACATGATTTCTTACACGGGATGGTGCTGGAGTGAGTGCTCAGCACCCATGACCTCATTTCATTTGTATGTGAGCACACAGAGCAAGTGACCGAGGTATCAATCCCACCTGCATGTTGCAGAGGTAAAGCTACACATGGCAGCCTGAGCAGCCATGTGATGTGTCCAAGGGCACATATCAGCTGAGAGGGAGCCCCAGTACCTTCCCCATGGACCCCACTGCTCCCTCATCCCACTCCAGGGCAGGGATGGATGTGCCAGTTGAGGTTCCAGAACCTCTTTCCTGTAATGAGAACATGTGCGATTTTCTGCATTGTAGTATTTACCTAAGAATGTAGAGAATCAGGGTTCATGAAACTGTATTTTCATGAGTGTTACATTTTGCATGTTATTGTCTGTCTGTAGGACTTTCCTTACCAATTGTCCCTATGTTTACTTGTAATAGCTTTAATGATGCATATTTCACCACAGTAAATGGCACAGATCAGAAGGATGCAGGTCTTACCTGAATCTATAGGCATTTTATTGGACCTGGAAGCAAGGAGCACGAGTAGGAACAGCCCCACCCTTTGTCCTCTCGCTGGGTCATTCTCAGTGTCCCACCTGAGGGACTTGTGGTGATGCCCAGCTCAGGTGGGCGTCTCGTGCAGGAGACTAGCAGGCAGGGAAAGAGCCACCATGGCAGGGACAAGGGACCCTATCTGTAGTGTGGGGCTGTGACTTCACAGTGGGGAAGGAAGACGTTTAACTCTTAGTGAACCCACAAGGGTATATTTGGAACTGCTCAGTTTTGATGACATGTGGACAACTGTCAATATCAATATATAATTGAGTGAATGATACTAAATCTACTGGTGTGTGGACATAGCAGGGGGAAGATGTAAGTGTATGTTCTCAGCCACATTGTATCTAGTGAAATGTCCACATGCATGTTCCTCGAAGCAGAAAACTAAAATAACCCCTAATTCTCCTCGGACACCTACTGACTGAGAGTCCACCAGAATCCCCAGTCTGTCTATATTATAAGTTAGATCCCTGATTGTATTTCAAAGTCAATGTCAATTCTGACAACGGCCTGGTGTGTCCTCACCAGCCTGCAGCATCCCCACACCACGTCACTGCCCTGTGCAAACAGCCCACTGGGTCTCCACCAGGAGACTGAGGAGGAGGACACCTGCCCTCACCTGCCATCACCGTCAGTCCCAGACCTCAGGGTTTGCCTTCCTGAGCTGCACGTGCTGAGCTATACCGGCAGCTGGACAGCAGTGAGGGGTGGGTGTGCTCTTCTTCCTGGGAGATGGTCCTGGGGTCTGGGGACACATGTGCCCCTGGGAAAGGGGCCCCGGGCTGCACATCCTGTAAGAGTGCACTCGGTGTGCACGTGATGGTGGTGCCCTCACCCCTGGGCACCTCTGGCTTCCTGACCTTCAAGGAGACCAAGAAGACGCAAGTGATGAGAGGATGCTTTTCTATCCCTGGGACTTGGAGATCCTGAGAAGTTAGAGAGAGAGTCATGGAGCTGATGGAGAGGCTGAGGGTTCTCAGTGACCACAAGGGCCATTTCCACAGAGTCTCTGCCTGGACAGTCAGGAAAGAGCGTCAACAAGTTAATACAACAGAATAATTGGTGACGTCAGTTAGGAACACCCGCCATCAGGAGGAATGCTGTTATTGAAGGTTGGTTATTTATCTATGACACAGAAGTCACTGCCGTCCCAAACTCATGGCTATTACATGATTATAGGAGAGGAAGACGTCGCAGTGCCTGGTCCTTGGGAACTGTGCTCATTACCGTGGTGACCGTGTATTCTAAGTAGGAGAGTACAGTGCGGGGGACACAGTCAGCAGCATTGGGAAGACTGTACAGTGTCAGATGGGGACTCCTTTATAAATTATATAAATGTCTAACCACTACGCTGCACACATGACACTAATATAGAACAGTATTGACGTCAGGTATAATTTGAAATTCAGTCACGTGGATGTGTAGTGCAGCATGTGGAATATAGTCAATAATGTTCTAGTACCAAAAAAGGGGGGGGAGACACTTCTGTGTTTCCAGAACGTTTAGAAAACACTTTCCGCTGCGTGAACGTCAGGAGGAGGTTTGAGGAGCCTGGAGACCAAACCCTGACAGGAGAGCAGCCCTCAGCCCACTCCTCCCGGGACGTGAATTGAGTGCGTCCCGAGCGCCCCCTGGTGGTGCGCGAGCGCCTTTGTCCCAAAGCCCCGCGGACAGACTGTGTCCCTTCCCCTTTATCCAGCATCAGTGTGGGACCCTTGGAGCACAAGTGCTCTACACCCTCGTGTGCACAGGATTTATCATTACCTGACCCCTGCATTTCATCTCTTTGGAATGCAAGCATCTGTCACTCTGATCCTTTGCCTGCCCTGCTGTTGTATTTTAAGAGACAACTTGTCTTCTAGTGTCACTGACAGAGAGGATTTTACCCCAGGATCCATCCACCCAAATTGTGACCCATACCTGATTCAGAGATTATATTTGCGACTTTGAGATGATGGTACTCATACATTTCAGACTGGATTTCATGCTTTAATGAGTGAGCTTTTGGGGGATGGTGGGAGGTTCTAACTGTGATTGGCCTGTGGGATGCGTGTGAATACATGGAGGGCTGGGGGAGCTCTGAGATGGTCTGAGTCATGCTTGGACCCTGGGAGTGTTTTATGGGAAAAGGGGCTTTGTCATCCTTGGTTTATTTAAGTATCAGGGGAGGAAAAGGTTTCCCTGTGTTTTCTGAGTGACTCCTAATTCAACCACAGTGTTCATAGCAGAGGGAGGCAGAGGGAGATTAGACTCCAGGAGAAGAAAGCAATGTGACTTCTGATGGAAGGTGACCTCCTCCTGGCTGTGACGTTGGAGGAAGAGGACACGGGATCAAGGAATGCACCTCTAGGAGATGGAAAATAAAAATAAACAGTCTTTACCATTCTATTCCATCTGGGCTTCTGTAAAAAGTTCCATATTCTGGGTACATTATAAACAACATACATTTATTCCCACAGCTCTGCAGGTGGCAATCCAACACCCAGGCCCCACATGGTCACCACTGGTGAGGGCCCTCTGCCTGGGTCACATCAGGTGGCTTCCTGCTGTGTCCTCACAGGGTGGGAGGGACAAGTAAGCTGCCTGGGGCTCATTAGAGGGGCTCTGATCCCCTTCCTGAGGGCTGCGCTCTGATGACATAGCCCCTCCCAAATCCCCATCTGCTAAGACAACCCTCCCTGGGGGTTAGGATTTCAACACACATATGGACAGACCACAGCCTCCCCAAGACCCTCCGGGGTGTGTGGTGCTGCCAACACCTTGATACCAACCAGTGAAACTGCCCACGTGCTCCGAGCCCCAGACTGTGAGGGAATCACGTGAGTGGATCTGAGCCCCGAGTGTGTGGTAATTAGATTCACTTGTCCTGGGACAGTAACAGGCTGGACGTGCGTCTCACATCGTCCAGGGTCTCCCCACGCTGCTCCCTGGGGTGTGAGGACCCCCAGGACTCCCCAGGGACAGGGACACCCGCAGGCTGGGGTCTGAGGGGAGGAGCCTCTTCAGGAACTCACCCCTGCAGGAGAGGCTGAGGGGACGGTGAGCTGACGTAGACTGTGCTTGACCTGGCACACCTGTCACCCATGACGTTGTCACCACATGTCATGATGGTCCTCCCAGATGTCATGTGTGTGGTGCTTGCCCACAGGTGGGAAGTAGAAATTCGCGCTTCATTTTATACTCTCTTTTCCCCAACCACAGTTCTGTTTTTCAGAAATAAGGGAAACTGAGAGAACTTCCTAGGAAACTCTAGAGTCCAATTTCATAATCGACCTCCCACCACGTGATCCTACGTGGTGTCTGAATTAACCTCCCTCATTCAGAGAAGAAGGACGTTCCATACCTGTCCTTTTCAGGGAATTTGAGACATGATAGAATCCTTCCAGGAAAGGCTTTCCCTGGTTCTTCCTTGCAGATGTTTGGACCCTGGGAACCTTTCCCTGAATGACTGAGGGGCCCCTGAGAGCCTCACTGCTCGTCTCAGGTCCTGACTCTGTGTGAGGAAGTCAGGAGACTCATCGTCCCTGTCGTCTCCTCAGCCCCACACAGCTGCCCTCTCCTCAGGGTTTCTGACACTCTCAGGATGTGGGTCGTCTCACTGTGTCCCTCGCACAGTAATACACGGCCGTGTCCTCAGGTCTCAGTCTGCTCAGCTCCATGTAGGCTGTGCTGGTGGACGTGTCTGCGGTGATGGTGACTCTGCCCTGGAACTTCTGTGCGTAGTTTGTGCCACCACTGTTAGGGTTGATCAGTCCCATCCATTCAAGCCCTTGTCCTGGTGCCTGTCGCACCCAGTGCATATAGTAGTCAGTGAAGGTGTATCCGGAAGCCTTGCAGGACACCTTCACGGAGGCCCCAGGTTTCCTCACTTCAGCCCCAGGCTGCACCAGCTGGACCTCGGAGTGGACACCTGTGGAGAGGAGACAGGAGTGGATGGAACCCCCGTGACTGGCCCAGATCCCCTCACCAGCCAGGGACTGGGGAGCCCCTTACCTGTCGCCACTGCCACCAGGAAGAGGACTGTCCATCTGCAGTCCATGGTGAGGACTGTGCTGTCAGGACGTCTGTAGGGGAGTGTGTGGCTGTGGGGCGATGGTCTCCGGACACAGACAAGTCCGTATTTAACCCCGCCCACCTCGGCTCATTTGCATATTCATGAGCAGAGGGTTTTAGCGGAACACTTGGCCCACCTGAGAGAAGCTCGATGACACAGGACCATGATCAGTGGGCGTCTGAGGGTCCAAGTCCTAATCCTTGTTATAGGATATGTGTCCCCTGCCAGGTCCCTGTATCTGTGCAGACAGAGCCCCTCCGACCGAGGAACAAACCCCCAGGATGCGATCCTCACTGAGAACCCCCTTTGAATGACACGAAGTCCACCTGAGCCCGTTCTCAGCTTTGATCTAAATGCTTCAATCCTGGGGTCAGTGTGTGTCCCCAAATTTTTAAAATTGTGAGTAAAACCACCGTCATCAGTTAGATTGTTGCTGTGAGACATCTTGAATCATGTAAACACCATTTTAAATTTAATTTTATTGCCCCTTGTGCTTGTTAAGTTCTCCCAATAGATTACGATATTTACAGACACTTCAGGAGTCCTTGCCCAAATCTTGTTTTACATGTTTTTATAAAGAGGAAGGAAGCCCCAGGCCCTCAGAGGAAGCCCCTCCCCCGCTCTCTCCCCACCTGTTCCTGGGGCTGCAGCCCCTGCTGGGTGGGTCCTGAGCGCCCCCTGCAGCCCAGCCTGTGCCCTGCAGGGGAGGGTCCTGTCAGAGCTCACAGGGCATGACCTCTAGCGTCTCTAGTCCAGTGTTACATGTCTGTGCCCTGACTTCACAATGCTCCCTCAGGGACACCATAAGCTTTGACCTCATTTCTAGACAGTGAATTGGCCTGACTAATTCCTGATGACACTGAAGATTGTCCCCAAGTAAGGGGCTTATGAAACCTCCAGGGAGTCCATTCCTGGGGCTGCCAGATGCACTGACAGAGGCCTGAGTCCACAAGCTCAGGGGGCTTTCAGGGCCTCTCATCTCCTTTAAATTCCTCTGTTTGAAGGTGACATTCGACTGTATCTGCAGGTGCAGACTCACGGAGCTGAAAGCCCACTCCACATCTGGTCGTCAGTAGGTCACAGACACACTCACACACACACACACACACACACACACACACACTGAATTTCATGTTAAGGAACTCCAAATTTGCCGTTCGTCTCTGTAGCTAGCACATGAGCAGTGTCCCCGCACTGACAGTTGGCCTGGCTGTATGACCTGTTTTGACAAACATAATTTTCATAATTATTAGTTGCCTGTAAACAATTTCATCATTTGCAATTGATCTATAAAATTTCTTTTCTGATGTCTTAAAGTGGTGACATAGTCACTCATTCACATGTGTTAACACCTTATTTCTTTATTACTTTGTAGACTCTGGTGATTCTTTTTCATGGTATGGTCTTCATAAAATGACAACAATTCTAATTTCATGCTCCAACTTTAACTTGAGACGCATTGAGAGATGCTTTGCTGTATATTTTCTGCCAGATTGCTCGTCAGATGTAATACAGGTGCTTCTGGTGTGAAACTTAGGCATCTCTGTTTCCAGGTTTAAATGTATCACTATCGCAGCCTGTCATGGCCTGCCAGGAACAAAATCAAGTTCCTGGAGCAAGTTTTATGCGTCACACCTCCCGTGTGACACCGCTGACCATCATCTGTGCACGGCCACTGTCAGTCACTCCATGAGGAGAGCACCGTCCATCTGTGCTGTCATTTCGTACATTATTGATTCGTGCATTTTGGACCACTTTTTCTTCTTCATGGCAAGAGAAGCTGGGATACGAAACTCTGGAATTCATTAGGATTTCTTATCAGCTAATGCTATTTCAACATGAAATCCAGCATTTTTTTTTTAATTTATTGCGGTGACAATTGTTATTAAAATTACATAGATTTCAGGTGTACAATTCTGTATTACATCATCTATAAATCCCATTGTGTGCTCACCACCCAGAGGCAGTTCTCCTTCCATCACCATATATTTGATCCCCTTTACCCTCATCTCCCACCCCCCACCCACCTTACCCTCTGAACTAAACTATCGTCTGTGTCTATGAGTTTTTGTTTCTCATTTGTTTGTCTTGTTCTTTTGTTGTTTTTGGTCTATATACCACATATCAGTGAAATCATATGGTTCTCTGCTTTTTCTCTCTTATTTCGCTTAGCATCATACTTTGAAGATCCATCCATGTTGTCACAAATGTTCCTATATCATCTTTTCTTACCGCTGAATAGTATTCCATTGTGTATATATACAACTTCTTTATCCATTCATCTATCGAAGGACATTTTGGTTGTTTCCAGGTCTTGGCCACCGTAAATAAAGCTGCAATGAACATTGGAGCACACGTGTCTTTACATATAAATGATTTCAGGAAATCCACATTTTAATCAAAGATGACCTTGTGTTTGTTTGTATTCTGTCACGTGCAGGGACAGCAGCCCGTGAAACAGCGGCATTCTGTGGGTGACCTTGTGTCTACGTACCTGACCTTGTCAGGTTGAATGTGATGAAACAGAATTGAGCCTCTCACCTGTATGCAGCACTCACAGGGCTGTGGGTCTTCTAAGGAGAGAAGAGATAGGAAGACGGAGCTCTGAGCCTGTGGGTGAGGAGGAACCCCAGAGCCTGGCAGGAAATGCCATGTGCCACATGTTTCTGGGCTGCAGACAAGGGGGCCCAGCTGAGGCCCAGCCTGGGTTCTTGTACAGGAGTCCCCTGGGCTGTGTCTCTGTGCCTCCGTGCACAGAAATACGTGGCTGTGTCTGCAGGGTCCATGCTGGTCATTGTTAGGACCACCTGGTTTCTGGAAGTGTCCTTGGAGATCGAGAGCCGGCTCTTCAGAGATGGGCTGTAATACTTATCATCATTCCACCAAATGTGTGCGAGCCACTCCAGGGCTTTCCCGGGGGGCTGACGGACCCAGCCCACACCCATACCACTAGTGCTCAGTGAGAACCCCGAGAAGGAACAGGTCAGCGTAAGGGTCTGGGTGGGTCTCACCAGCCCAGGACCCGACTCCTGCAGGGTGACCTGGGACAGAACCCCTGTGGAGAAAGCACGAGAAAGGTGAAGCTACTTCTGGACGAGAACTGGAGTCCCTCCATCCCTGAGGCCCTGACCGGAGCACTCACAGGAAGGGACAGTCAGCAGCAGGAGAGTGGAGCAGAGCGTGTCCATGGTGGGGCACAGTCACTGCCCCAGGCCAGGGCTCGGCTTTTCAATCCACGGATGGGGGTGGGGAGATTTGCATGGTGTCACATGGTGCTGACCCCTATGGGTGACTCAGGTCTGTGCAGTAGGGGAGCGAGTCTGTGTTGTAGGAGAAGCGAGCCCTGGGTGTGGGCTCCACGTCTGCTCTCCATGGGGACCCGACTCAGGACTGGGTGTCAGGAGACAAGTCCTCAGAAGTGCCCAGTGTGTGGATGGAGTCTGGGCTGGGACACCCCTCTTCCCACAGACAGTGTCCTCTGCGTGGACGCCCCTCCAGGGACCCTCGCCCTGGGGGTCCTGTCCTACAGGAGGGGGAGTGGAGAACTGGCCGGACGGTGCTCCTCCTGCCTCCAGGGCTGAGGTGTGAGCCTGGGCAGAGCAGGAGGCTGAGCCCGCTATCGTGTCCGAGCTTCCCTGTGGTTAGGAGACGGAGGGTCAGTGGACACATCACTCACACTTACTGTGTGAACAAGTGCAGCTCACGGGCGTGTTCCCACTGCGTGTGCATCCCACAGGGTGGTCCCGACGTGGACCTCGTCAGGGGGCACAGTCACCTCTGTGGGTTCAGTGACCTCACGTCGGCCTCCCCTCTTCTCCCCCGTGACCCCGACATTCTAGGGCATCCAGTGCTCTGTATGCTCCTCCGTGCTGGCCGTTCTGAGCTCCATGATTTTCCATAACTGTGGTCACTCCCTGTCCTGTAATGTTGCTCTGAACCCACAGTTCTGTCGTGATTAAAGACGTGTGGTTCGTGTGGGGTCTATTGCTCCAGGTTTCGGGGCCAAGAGCACGAAACGTGCCTGAGTGACAGTGCTATTAGAATACTGCACAGGCACAGTGCGTTCAGCGTCAGGAAGAGCCTGGAGGAAGCCTGCAAAGGGCTGCAGTGTCAGTCAGGGTCACACCTGATAAGCCCTGGACTTATGTCACTGCCTCTCATAGAATGACCCAGTGACAACGAAGTTCCCTATATCCTTGGGTCAATCCATGTTTCAGAATCCTGGGAAGAGCATATGGGCCTACATTTGGTTACACACTGAATTTATGATGAAGAAGGAATTGCTTCAAATAAATTGCTTTCTTTGAAGTGAGGTAATTGCACATAACAAAGACAGTTTCTCAAATAAAACTGTGTGTTATCAAAAGATGGACTGGTGACAGATACAAATGAAAATATTATTACCCTGCAATTTGGCCCCTCCCACACACACACACACACACACACACGAATGGACTCACACACACAGGGACAGACCCAAGCACAAACTCTTCACTCAGATGTGCATTAAATTACTACTGTGTCCAGTGAATGCAGCAAACTCATATACAATGTAAAGCAAATCCACACACACATTAAACTCTTCTGCTAAGGGAAACTCCATTTAATTAATGGGGTAAAATGTATTCCACATATGACATCATGTCCTGTGTCACAATGCTAATTGTACATCTTCCTTTCCAATTTGGAGCCTTCATTTAATTTTTTGGTGAAATATCTGTGGGTCTGACCTGCACCCCTGTGATGCATGGGAGTAGAGAGTGTGGCATCTTTGTCTTACTCCTCGTCTTCTAGGGAAAGGTTTTATTCTTTCACTGTGGAGCATGAAGTTATGTGTGCACTTCATACAGGGCCTGTATTATATGCAACAGTTCCTTCTATTCCCAGTGTGTTGCAGATTTTTTTTAAATCAGAAGCCATGTTAAATTTTGTCATTTTATTTTCCAGCATTGTTTGGTCACCTGATGGAAAAAAAGCGGTGTCATCAAGAAATGGTGCTGGGATCAGTGGATATCCTCTTGCAAAAGAATATGACTGAACCTTGTCATATAGTATATACAAAAATTAATTCAAAATGGTTGAAGGACCCGAATATAAGACGTAAAAGCATAAAATCCCTAGAGAAAACACAAAGGAAAGCTTCATGACAATGGATTTGGCAATGGTTTATTCAATATGATAGGAAAACACAGGCCTCAAGCACAAAAATAGACAAATCAGGATAGATGAAACTCAAAATTGTATGTGCATTAGAAAGGCACAATGGACATCATGAAAAGGAACTTATTGCATGGTAGAAAATAATTGCAAATTATACATCTGATAGTGTGATAATATCTAGATTGTAAAAGAACCTCTAAAACTGAACCCCAGAAAACAACAGAGCAAAATCACAAAAAAGGAGAAAATCTGTGTTAACAACAACAAAAAAGAGATAATAGATATGCAGGAAGGGGACCCTCATGCACTATTTGTGGTAAATGAATGGGTGCAGCTCCTACAGAAAACAGCATGCCTGTTGCTGAAAATATTAAAAATAAAACTATCATATTATCCAGCTATCCCACCTCTGGGTATTTATCTAAATGAAACAAAGTCACCATGTCGCAGAGTTATCTGTGCTCCCATGTTTACTGAAGCTTTATGTACCATAGCCGAGACATGGAAACAACCTAAGTGTCCATCAACAAGTGAGTGAATAAAGTATGTGTAATGGAATAGTATTCAGCCATAAAAAGAAGGAAATGCTGCCGTTTGCAGCAACATAAATTGACCTTGAGGGCATAATGCTAAATGAAGTAAGTCACACAGAGAAAGGCAAACACTGTATGACCTAACTTATGTGTGGAATCTAAAGAGAATCATACAAAAAGGGATCGTATGTGTCGTGACCGTGGGTGGGGGCTGGGCAGTGGGAGAAGTGCATGATGATGATGAAAAGGTACAAACTTCCAGTTACAGGAGAAGTGAGCGCCGGGATGTAGTGGACAACTCGCTGGCTGCAGTGAACACTGCTGTGTGCTGTGTTGGACGTTGGTGAGGGAATCGACCCTCAAAGTACTCAGCACACGGAAAACACACTTTCCCTCCTTGTTCTTTTCTTTGTTTTCTTCTCTTTTCTTATTTCCATAAGAGATGATGGATTTTTATCAAAACTTTATGTGGCAATCATTTCTGAAGATATGAAGACATAATTTTATTTATAATAATTTTATTCTGGTATTACAGAATGGTACGCCCAATATCTATGTAACTTTACTACCAATTGTCTCCCCAGTAAACTTTAATTTAAATAAAAAAATAATTGTTACTGTATTGGGAAAAATAAAACAAATTCCAGTAAAAGATCATCTCTAAAGTACAAGTAGTAACAATATTAGGAGGACGGACCATGTGCCCCGAGAATATTGCTGATGGTCCATGAACAGGTGGAAGGTGTCTGGACACATTTCAGAGAAAACCACGTGCAACATCATGTGCCCTCAGAACACATTTGTATGACGGCTTGTGTTTGAATGTATTTCTTTTTCTAAAACCTGTGTGTGTGTGAGTTTGAGTGTGTGAGTTTTCTGTGCTTGTGTGTGAGTGTCTCTGTGTGTGTGTCTGAGTGTGTGTGTCTGTGAGCCTGTGTGAGTGTCAGTGCACGTGTGTGAGTCCATGTGTGTGTGTGTGTGTGTGTGTGTGTGTGCTGATCAAGTAGCATGAGAACAGCGTGAAACCTGATCACTACCTATGTGAGCAGACACGCTAGGGGGCACATTTTGTTGTGTATTGAAGAGCTCACATGACATTTTACTTAAAGTTGTCAAGAGCTCATCTGCTCCTTTCTAGAAGAGCCTTCAGGATGGTCTTTTTATCAAGAAATAAATAAAGGACACTCAGGAACTTGGTGAAGGAGTAGTTCCCAGTCACTGCAATATGTCATCTGAAAACAATGTCCCTTCTTCACTTGTCTGCAGTGAGAGTATGAGAAAACAGAGCCACAAAGAAGAAGTAAGTGTTGTCCCTGGGGGCAGCTGAGAGCTTTGAGAGGAAATCGCTGCTCCCAACAAGGAGCCCCTTCCCCACCCAGGAGAACACCTGTTCTCTGTGCGTCTGGAGCGCCCCCTGGTGTCCTGAGCGCCCCCTGGTGTCCTCACCGCCCCCTGCAGCCCAGTCCCCCTGTCCCCTACAGGGAGGTTTGTGTCTGGGCTCACACTGACTTCCCCTCACTGTGTCTGTCGCACAGTAATACACGGCCGTGTCGTCAGCTCTCAGGCTGGTCATTTGCAGATACAGCGTGTTCTTGTTGTTGTCTCTGGAGATGGTGAATCGGCCCTTCACGGAGTCGGCGTAGTATGTGCTACCACCATTATATCTGATGTATGAGACCCACTCCAGGCCCTTCCCTGGAGCCAGGCGGACCCAGTGCATCTCATAGTTACTGAAGGTGAATCCAGAGGCTGCACAGGAGAGGCGCAGAGACCCCCCAGGCTGCACCAAGCCTCCCCCAGACTCCACCAGCTGCACCTCACACTGGACACCTGCAAACACAGAGACATCCTGGTCAGAAACTGTCACACAGACACTGTTTCTCTCACTCATATTCTCTCACATACTCAGAGGCTCCTGTTCTCCATAAATTACCTCTTAAAACAGCCACAAGGAAAACCCAGCTGAGCCCAAACTCCATGGTGTGTCGTCTGTGCTCTGTGCTGATCACGGAATGGGGACACCTGGGGATCCCGGGGCTGGGGCTCCTGTCCCACAGCTGGGCTGGTTTTCATCAGCACAGGGGCCCCTATTTGCATGTCCTCCTTCCATATAGGGAGCTCCGGGCTTGGACACCTAGACAAGGGCGGGGCGTCATGCAGGCGTGAGTGTCCTGGTTGGTTGGTGGTCACGTGAGAGTTCAGGAAAACATGATTTCTTATACGGGATGGTGCTGGAGTGAGTGCTCAGCACCCATGACCTCATTTCATTTGTGTGTGAGCACCCAGAGCAAGTGACCGAGGTATCAATCCCACCTGCATGTTGCAGAGGTAAAGCTGCACACGGCAGCCTGAGGAGCCGTGTGATGTGTCCAAGGGCACATATCAGCTGAGAGGGAGCCCCGGTACCCTCCCCATGGACCCCACTGCTCCCTCATCCCACTCCAGGGCAGGGATGGACGTGCCAGGTGTGGTTCCAGAACTTCTTTCCTGTAATAAAAACACATGTGATATTCTGCATTGTAGTATTTACCTAAGAATGCAGCTGTATTTTCATGAGTATTACATTTTGCATGTTATTGTCTGTCTGTCTTTCCTTACCAATTGTCCCTTTATTTCCTTGTAGTAGCTTTAATGATGCATATTTCACCACAGTAAATGGCCCAGATCAGGAGGATGCAGGTCTTACCTGAATCTATAGACATTTTATTGGATCTGGAAGCAAGGAGCACGAGTAGGAACAGCCCCACCCATTGTCCTCTCTCTGGGTCACTCTCAGTGTCCCACCTGAGGGACTTGTGGTGATGCCCAGCTCAGGTGGGCGTCTCGTGGAGACTAGCAGGCAGGGAAAGAGCCACCATGGCAGGGACAAGGGACCCTGTCAGTAGTGTGGGGCTGTGACTTCACAGTGGGAGAACGAAGACGTTTAACTCTTAGTGAATCCAGGAAGGTATATTTGGAACTGCTCAGTTTTGATGACATGTGGACAAGTGCCAATATCAATATATAATTGAGTGAATGATACTAAATCTACTGGTGTGTGGACATAGCAGGGGGAAGATGTAAATGTATGTTGTCAGCCTCATTGTATGTAGTGAAATGTCCACATGCATGTTCCTCGAAGAAGAAAAATAAAATAACTCCAGATTATCCTTGCTGAAACATACTGACTGACAGTCCACCAGAATCCCCAATCTGTCTATATTATAAATTAGATCCCTGATTGTATTTCAAAGTCGATGTCAATTCTGACAACGGCCTGGTGTGTCCTCCCCAGCCTGCAGCATCCCCACACCACGTCACTGCCCTGTGCAAACAGCCCACTGGGTCTCCACCAGGAGAGCGAGGAGGAGGACACCTGCCCTCACCTGCCATCACCGTCAGTCCCAGACCTCAGTGTTTGCCTTGAATCATGGAAACTCATTTTAAATTTGAATTTATTGCCCATTATGTTTGGTAAATTCTCCCAATAGAAAAGGATATTTACAGACACTTCAGCAGTACTCGCACAAACGTTGTTTTAAATTTTTTTCTTTTATGTAAAGAGGTAGGAAGCCCCAGGCCCTCCGAGGAAGCCCCTCCCCTTCCCACTTCCCAACTACTCCGGGGCTGCAGCTCATATTTGGTGGGTCCTGAGCGCCCCCTGCAGCCCAGTTTGCACCCTGCAAGGGAGGGTCCTTTCAGGGTTCACAGGGCATGACCTCCAGCGTCTCTAGGACAGTGTTACATGTCTGTGCCCTGACTCACAATGCTCCCTCAGGGACTCCATGAACTTTGACATCGTACTGGGAAACCGTGCTTTGGCGTCACTAAACCCCATGACACTGTACATTGTCCCCATGCAAGGTCTTTATGAAACCACCAGGGAGCCCCTTCACCCTAGGCCTGGAAGATGCAACAACACAGTCGTGAGTCCACAAGCTCAGGGGGCTTTGGGGGCCTCTCATCTCCTTTAGGTTCCTCTGGTTGAAGGTCACGTCTGACTGTATCTGCAGGTGTAGACTCACGGAGCTGAAAGCCTGCTTCACATCTGGTCGTCAATAGGACACACACACACTCACACTCAAACTCACACAAACACTCACACACACACTCACACACTAAATTTCGTGCTAGCAATTCCAAATCTGCCTTTCATCTCTGTAGCTCACAATAGGCCTGGGTGTGTGATCAGCTTTGACAAACAGAACAAAAGCAAACATGACTGATACTGCGGGGACATGCATTGATTCCTCTTGAAATAGTCTTCAGGGAACCAGGGTCTGCTGGCTCCTGTCAACCTTCCATTCTTGGGTAGAGTGAACATTATAGGAGCTTAATGAACAATCGGATGCTATGAAGTGCTAACTGCACTTCTAAACAGACCCAGGGCATCACCCCAAGACCACTGGAGGCTGTCCCTGCAGGTGACCTGAAACCTGGCACTGCCAGGGCCACTGGCCAGGCCCCAGAGGAGAAGAAGACAGCTTTCCCCAGGTCACAGGTCGGGAGACTTGGCTTTCACTTCTTCCTTAAAATAACCATCATGGACACTCTGTGAAAATGTAGGAAACAGTTCTCTTATGAATTAACATTCCCGCACTTATTAGTCATTGGCTGTAAGGCTGCCTGGGGAGTGCTTGTCTCTTTCTATCCCCCTTCATCTTTGTGTTTCCACTGTGAGCTCCTTTTCAACCTGTCCCCTGTTCTTATTCACTGTCTTTTTCAACAGGTTGTGCAGACACCAAACGCCCTCTTATGTGAGTTTACTAAACCCTGGTGACATTAACTAACCAATGTGATGGCTGGTTATGTCGACACCTCAATAGTGCAAAAGCACCAGGCTGTGTTCCTGCTGATGTGACATCTGGTGGACTGCGGACCAACACTTGTGACAGACAGGGTGTGGTGTCCATGACGACACAGACATCACTCGGCCTCTTCTGCTGCTCAGTCACTCGGGCCCAGGGTGTTCCGCACAAACTCAGGGACTCTACTTATCTAGAAGGAGACACAGGAGAAAAACGTCCCCTGAGCGCTGGAAGCAGATAAGACACTACGTTCCTGGTGACATATCAGGACTGTATTGCCATCAAACTCTGTGGTCTGAGTCCACAGGTGGCACGTCCAAACCTCCCAAGGAGACTAAGTGACTGTAGCACCACCTTCTGGGCCCAGGTTCCTGCCAGCTCACCAGGTGTTTGGTGGCTCATCCACTTCCCCATGGGACTCGGTTATTGAAGCTGCTCCCAAGTCAGCTGCCCAATACCACCGACTGTGGATACCCCACAATGGAGTATAACTTTCAAAAGAGTTACTTGCAAAGGAGGCAGAGAAAGAAGGGTATATGGACCCTCCATTGTGTCCTCAAATGAATTAAATAAATCTCCCCTGTGTAAAGGACTGTCCTTGATCCAAGGGTGGGCTCCTAAGGTATCAAGGTCTTTATCCCAAGAAATGGAAGGAATTTTGAAAATATGATACATTAAAATTTTTTTTTTTAAATATATTGGGGTGACAAAAAAAATCTTAAGATGGAGAGACTGACTTGACCTCTTGTATGGACACTGATGCCCACACACTGTCCTTGGAACAGCAAGGTGGGGGAGACTCTGCTCCAGGGACAAAAGCCACACAGGGATGGATGGGACGTGTAGGGACCTGCCATGAGCCCCAAATGCAAGGGATGCAGCTCTGATGGTGGAACAAGCCCCTGCAGCCTCTGGGAGACGCACAGCCCTGGGGACACTGTGATTTAGACCCAGTTTAGCTCTTTTCCTGGACAGTAAGAGGATAAGTCTGCCTTTCAAACCTATGTTGCAATGTTTTGGGACAGTTTCCAGAGACACCAACGTGCAGGTTCTACATGTCCACACAGGACTGTGGATGCCTGCGTTCTCATGACTGTTAGGGGCGGGGACATAGCTCAGGGCTTCTGTGTTCTCTGTCCTCCATTCTGCTTCCTGCCGTGACCCTTAGACTGTGATGCAGTTTATCTTCTCTGACCACAGAGAGGGAGCCGCCTGCTCCTGCTCCAAGGAGAAGATTCTGGCATCTTTTGAGGACTCAGTTCAGGGTTGTCATGCTCCAATCCACCATCGTGGTCATATATACACAATAAAAATAAGTAAACACTACAGAAAGTTTCATTATTTTCTCTCCTCCTAGGGGTTGGTTTGCCAACGCAGAACTGAAAATATTCCAAAAATAATTAATGAAAGCAGTCCCTTTGTCTCTCTATCCATAACCCTAAGTCAAAGACAGGCTGTGCCCAGCTGTCCCTGTCGTCTCCTCAGCCCCGCACAGCTGCCCTCTCCTCAGGGTTTCTGACACTCTCAGGATGTGGGTCGTCTCACTGTGTCCCTCGCACAGTAATACACGGCCGTGTCCTCAGGTCTCAGACTGCTCAGCTCCATGTAGGCTGTGCTGGTGGACGTGTCTGCGGGGATGGTGACTCTGCCCTGGAACTTCTGCGCATAGTTTGTGCCACCATTGCCTACATAGATCTCCCCTATTCACTCAAGCCCTTGTCCTGGGGCCTGTCGCACCCACTGCATCCAGTAGTCAGTGAAGGTGTATCCGGAAGCCTTGCAGGACACCTTCACGGAGGCCCCAGGCTTCCTCACCTCAGCCCCAGGCTGCACCAGCTGGACTTCGGAGTGGACACTTGTGGAGAGGAGACAGGAGTGGGTGGAACCCCCGTGACTGGCCCAGGTCCCCTCACCAGCCAGGGACTGCGGAGCCCCTTACCTGTCGCCACTGCCACCAGGAAGAGGACTGTCCATCTCCAGTCCATGGTGAGGGCTGTGCTGTCAGGACGTCTGTTGGGGAGCGTGTGGCTGTGGGGCGATGCTCTCAGGGCCCAGACATGTCCGTATTTAACCCCGCCCACCTCAGCTCATTTGCATATTCATGAGCAGAGGGTCTCATAGCTGAAGACTGGGCCCACCTGAGAGAAGCTTGATGACACGGGATCGTGCTCAGTGGGCCTCTGAGGGTCCAAGTCCTAATCCCTGTTGGAGGATATGTGTCTCCTGCCAGGTCCCTGAATCTGTGCAGACAGAGCCCCTCCCACTGAGGGCAACCCCTCCCCCAGGACGTGATCCTCACTGACAATCCACCTTTGAAGGACACGGAGACCACCTGAGCCTGTTCTGGGCTTTGATCTGAATGTCTCATTCTATGGTCAGTGTCTGTCTTCAAATTCTGAGAATTTCAAACTGGGAAATTCATCCTTTTCATCCAGGTTTTTTTTTTAACTAAAGCTCATTGGGGTGCCAATTGTTAGCTTTTATTACGACATACCGTATTCTTAGAAACTTCAATTTCAATTAGATTTTACTGCTCTTTGTCTTTGGTAAATTCTCCCGATAGAATAGGATATTTACAGACACTTCAGCAGTCTTTGTCCAAATCTTGCTTTAGAGGTTTCTAGAAAGAGGTCGGAAGCCCCAGGCCCTCAGAGGAGGCCCCATCCTTTCCCCTCAACACCTGCTCCTGGGGCTGCAGCCCCTGCTGGTGGGTCCTGGGCGCCCCCTGCTGCCCAGTCTGCACCCTGCAGGGGAGGGTCCGCTCTGGGCTCACAGGGCGTGACCTCTAGCGTCTCTAGTCCAGTGTTAAATGTCTGTGACCTGACCTCACTATGCTCCCTCGGGGACACTCTAAGTTTTTAACATCATGCATGAAATAATGAATTGATATTACTAAACCCAAATGACTCAGCAGGGAGATGTTAAGAAAGTGTTTTTTAAAAGACCCAGGGAGCCCCTTCCCTGCGGCTTCCAGATGCACAGACACTGTCCTGAGTCCAGAAGCTCTCGGGAACTTTGGAGGGGGCGGGAGGCTCTTATCTCCTTAAGATTCCTCTCCTTAAAGGTGACATCTGGAAATTCCTGGATTGTCTCACAGCCCACTCACCTCTGCTCGTCAATAAAATAGACACACACAGAGGGAATGAATTTAGGAGGAATGGACCACAAAGTGTCCTAGTCCCCTGTACTTAATACGTGGGTGTGGGGGCAGAGCCCCAGAGAGCAGTTTCCAGGCTCTCGGCCTCACGGGGAAAGGTTCTGGCTCAGGTAGTAGATGGCCGTCAGCTGTGGCTAGTTGGCCGTCAGCTGTGGCCATTGAGCCATTGGCCACTAATATAAGTGCCGCGGCTGCGTTAGGGAGGGAAGTCGAGGAGAGAGTCGGTCGGTTGGCAGAAAGTGGACAGCAAGTCGCACGTCGTGTGAATCCAGCCTCCAGTGAGACTATAGTGGTATGACTCCCCTACCTATGGCTCCGTGGGTGTTCCTTTTTGGCCTTGCCACATCCTGAGTTCTGTGGGGAGCAAGACCAGAGGCCTGGCAGGCCACACTGCATGACAAAGGAGCAGGACCAGAGACCCCGCAGGACACCCTGCATGACAATGTGCCGTCCCCACTCTGATCCTAGACCTGGGGTGTGTGACTTCTCTTGTAAATAAAACCCCAGGAAATGTGACACACCCACATACTTGGGAAGAACCTACACCCTGGCTCTGCTTTTCTCACAGCCCTTGGGCCCTGTGCAGAGGACCCATGAGATGGACCAATTTTGTCCCACAGATTGTCAGATACGAGGCCCAATCACACTATTGCCCACTGTCGTGTGGGAGACCCTGCTCGCTGCACCACTGGTCGTGCAGGGAGTCACTCGGGGTCTCTGCTCCCGCTCCCCACATAAGAACACAGGATATGGTGAGGTCAAAAAGGAACACCCACGGAGCCATAAGTAGGGGAGTCATATCTCTATACTCTCACTGGCCGCTGGGTTGGAGACACAGGAACCAGGAGCAACACAATTCTCAACCCTCACTGTGCCGCTTGCAGGCTCAGCCCCCATGTTCTTGCCAGCCCCCATTTTCTGCTAGCGTAGCCACAGCAGTTATATTAGAGGCCAATAGCTCACTGGTTACAGCTGACGGCCAACTAGCCACAGCTGATGGCCATCCAATCACAGTTGATGGCCATTTACTACCTGAGCCAGCACCTTTCTTTGTGAGGACGAGAGCTTGGAAACTGCTTTTTGGGGCTCTGTCCCACACCCACTCACAGCACCTGCAGTGGGCGTCCCTTGGAGAACCCATGTCTGCGGGAGGGGAGGCAGCACCGTTGTCAGCTGACTCAGGTGAGGCTGCTCGTGCGTGTGTGACATTATGTATCCTTAGGATAAATCACCTGTGAGGTGGTCCCCTGGGTCTGGCTGTGTCCTCCTCAAGGGCTCTCCCATGGTCAGCTCACTTCCCTGTGACTCTCCCTTCCCCCATGCAGTCTCCGTGCCCAGAAATACGTGGCTGTGTCTGCAGGGTCCATGCTGGTCATTGTTAGGACCACCTGGTTTCTGGAATTGTCCTTGGAGATCGAGAGCCGGCTCTTCAGAGATGGGCTGTAATACTTACCATCATCCCACCAAATGTCTGCGAGACACTGCAGGGCCTTCCCGGGGGGCTGACAGACCCAGCCCACACCCATACCACTAGTGCTCAGTGAGAACTCCGAGAAGGAGCAGGTCAGCGTAAGGGTCTGGGTGGGTCTCACCAGCCCAGGACCCGACTCCTGCAGGGTGACCTGGGACAGAACCCCTGTGGAGAAAGCACGAGAAAGGTGAAGCTACTTCTGGACGAGAACTGGAGTCCCTCCATCCCTGAGGTCCTGACCAGAGCACTCACAGGAAGGGACGGTCAGCAGCAGGAGAGTGGAGCAGAGCATGTCCATGGAGGGGCACAGTCACTGCCCCAGGCCAGGGCTCGGCTTTTCAATCCACGGAGGGGGATGGGGAGATTTGCATGGTGTCACATGGTGCTGACCCCTATGGGTGACTCAGGTCTGTGCAGTAGGGGAGCGAGTCTGTGTTGTAGGAGAAGCGAGCCCTGGGTGTGGGCTCCACGTCTGCTCTCCATGGGGACCCGACTCAGCACTGGGTGTCAGGAGACAAGTCCTCAGAAGTGCCCAGTGTGTGGATGGAGTCTGGGCTGGGACACCCCTCTTCCCACAGACAGTGTCCTCTGCGTGGACGCCCCTCCAGGGACCCTCGCCCTGGGGGTCCTGTCCTAGAGGAGGGGGAGTGGAGAACTGGCCGGACGGTCCCCCTCCTGCCTCCAGGGCTGAGGTGTGAGCCTGGGCTGAGCAGGAGGCTGAGCCCGCTGTCGTGTCCGAGCTTCCCTGTGGTTAGGAGACAGAGGGTCAGTGGACACGTCACTCACACTTACTGTGTGAACAAGTGCAGCTCATGGGCGTGTTCCCACTGCGTGTGCATCCCACAGGGTGGTCCCGACGTGGACCTCATCAGGGGGCACGGTCACCTCTGTGGGCTCAGTGACCTCACGTCGGCCTCCCCTCTTCTCCCCCGTGACCCCGACATTCTAGGGCATCCAGTGCTCTGTATGCTCCTCCGTGCTGGCCGTTCTGAGCTCCATGATTTTCCATAACTGTGTTCACTGCCTGTCCTGTAATGTTGCTCTGAACCCACAGTTCTGTCGTGATTAAACACGTGTGGTTTGTGTGGGGTCTATTGCTCCAGGTTTCGGGGCCAAGAGCACGAAACGTGCCTGAGTGACAGTGCTATTAGAATACTGCACAGGCACAGTGCGCTCAGCGTCAGGAAGAACCTGGAGGAAGCCTGCAAAGGGCTGCAGTGTCAGTCAGGGTCACACCTGATAAGCCCTGGACTTATGTCAGTGCCTCTCATAGAATGACCGGGTGACAACTAGGTTCCCTGTATCCTCGGGTCAATCCATGTTTCAGAATCCTGGGAAGAGCATATGGGCCTACATTTGGTTGCACACTGAATTTATGGTGAAGAAGGAATTGCTTCGAATAAATTTCTTTCTTTGAAGTGAGGTAATTGCATGTAAAGTGGAGAGTTTCTCAAATAAAACTGTGTGTTATCAAAAGATGGACTGGTGACAGATACAAATGAAAATATTATTACCATGCAATTTGGCCCCTCACACACACACACACACACACACGAATGGACTCACACACACTGGGACAGACCCAAGCACAAACTGTTCACTCAGATCTGCATTAAATTACTGCTGTGTCCAGTGAATGCAGCAAACTCATATACAATGTAAAGCAAATCCACACACACATTAAACTCTTCTCCTAAGGGAAACTCCATTTAATTAATGGGATAAAATGTATTCCACATATGACATCATGTCCTGTGTCACAATGCTAATTGTACGTCTTCCTTTCCAATTGGAGCCTTCGTTTAATTTTTTGGTGAAATGTCTTTGGGTCTGACCTGCACCCCTGTGATGGATGGGAGTGGAGAGTGTGGCCTCTTTGTCTTACTCCTCGTCTTCGAGGGAAAGGTGTTATTCTTTCACTGTGGAGCATGAAGTTATGTGTGCACTTCATACAGGGCCTGTATTATATGCAACAGTTCCTTCTATTCCCAGTGTGTTGCATGATTTTTTTTTAAATTAGAAGCCATGTTAAATTTTGTCCTAAGTGTCCATCAACAAGTGAGTGAATAAAGTATGTGTAATGGAATACTATTCAGCCATAAAAGGAAGGAAATGCTGCCGTTTGCAGCAACATAAATGGACTTCTAGGGCATAACGTTAAACTTTGTAAGTCACACAGAGAAAGGCAAACACTGTATGACCAAACTTATGTGTGGAATCTAAAGAGAATCATACAAAAAGGGATCGTATGTGTCGTGACCGTGGGTGGGGGCTGGGCAGTGGGAGAAGTGCGTGATGATGATGAAAAGGTACAAACTTCCAGTTACAGGAGAAGTGAGCGCCGGGATGTAGTGGACAACTCGCTGGCTGCAGTGAACACTGCTGTGTGCTGTGTTGGACGTCGGTGAGGGAGTCGACCCTCAAAGTACTCAGCACAAGGAAAGCACACTTTCCCTCCTTGTTCTTTTCTTTGTTTTGTTTTCTTCTCTTTTCTTATTTCCATATGAGATGATGGATGTTATCAAAACTTATGTGGTAATCATTTCTGAAGATACGGAGACATAATTTTATTTATAATAGTTGTTACTGCAGTGGGTAAAAATAAAACAAATTCTAGTGAAAGGTCATCTCTAAAGTACATGTAGTAACAATATTAGGAGGACGGACCATGCGCCCCGAGAATATTGCTGATGGTCCATGAACAGGTGGAAGGTGTCTGGACACATTTCAGAGGAAACCACGTGCAACATCATGTGCCCTCAGAACACATTTGTATGACGGCTTGTGTTTGAATGTATTTCTTTTTCTAAAACCTGTGTGTGTGTGAGTTTGAGTGTGTGAGATTTCTGTGCTTGTGTGTGAGTGTCTGTGTGTGTGTCTGAGTGTGTGTGTCTGTGAGCCTGTGTGAGTGTCAGTGCACGTGTGTGAGTCCGTGTGTGTGTGTGTGTGTGTGTGTGTGTGTGCTGATCAAGTAGCATGAGAACAGCATGAAACCTGATCACTACCTATGTGAGCAGACACGCTAGGGGGCACAATTTGTTGTGTATTGAAGAGCTCACATGACATTTTACGGAAAGTTGTCAAGAGCTCATCTGCTCCTTTCTAGAAGAGCCTTCAGGATGGTCTTTTTATCAAGAAATAAATAAAGGACACTCAGGAACTTGGTGAAGGAGTAGTTCCCAGTCACTGAGACATGTCATCTGAAAACAGACAATGTCCTTTCTTCACTTGTCTGCAGTGAGAGTATGAGAAAACAGAGCCACAAAGAAGAAGTAAGTGTTGTCCCTGGGGGCAGCTGAGAGCTTTGAGAGGAAATCCCTGCTCCCAACAAGGAGCCCCTTCCCCACCCAGGAGAACACCTGTTCTCTGTGGGTCTGGAGCGCCCCCTGGTGTCCCGAGCGCCCCCTGCAGCCCAGCCCCCCTGTCACCTGCAGGGAGGTTTGTGTCTGGGCTCACACTGACTTCCCCTCACTGTGTCCCTCGCACAGTAATACACGGCCGTGTCCTCGGTGGTCACAGAGCTCAGCTGCAGGGAGAACTGGTTCTTGGACGTGTCTCTGGAGATGGAGGTGCGGCTCTTGAGGGACGGGCTGTAGTTAGTGCTCCCTTCATAACATATGCGCCCGATCCAGTCCAGTCCCGTCCCCCGGGGCTGTCGGATCCAGTGCCAGCAGTAACCACTGGTTGTGATGGAGAATCCAGAGACAGCGCAGGTGAGGGACAGGGTCTGTGAGGGCTTCACCAGTCCTGGGCCCGACTCCTGCAGCTGCACCTGGGACAGGACACGTGGGGACAAGGAGAATCAGTTGTCACTCACGTGCAGTCACATCCATCCCACAGACCCGTGTCTGACACCTGAGACCCTCACCTTGGGGGGCTGTCACCAGGCACAGGAGAAGACCCAGCAGTGCCATCTTCTTCTACACCAGAGCTCTGCCTTCCCCAGAGACCTCAGCCCTGTGTGAGGAGAGAGCTGGGAGCTCACAGCCCAAGGAGGGTTTTACCCTGGAGCCTGGGGAGAAATTTGCATGTGGGGCAGCCTGTTCCTATAAGTGGGGAGGGACTGAGTCAGGCTCCCCTGGTCCTTATGGGCCCAGTAGGGTCTCTCTCTTGAATTCATACAGCCTCTGAGTCTGGGATGAAAGAGCCCATGGTCTATAAGATACACTGAAAAAGGTCAAAGAAAAACCATACTTTTGTGAGTCGATCACCAGGTTTCAAAACTTATGGATATTTTTAATAATTATTAAAGTTCTTAGCATTTTGTGCAGGCACATTCTGACACCCAACACATTAAATATATTCACAGTTCCCAAACGTTCATAGATAAAAATTCAACTAAAATAAAAATTTGATGTCAGTTTTCTTGTAAATATATCAGAAACACAAACAGTCCTTCCCACCTCTACTTCTTTTGTGCTCATGTGACTTCATTTTTCTCTAAGTAACTGACTCCCTGCACAGTCAGGCTTGGAGGCTCCTCCTTAAAGATGTTGGACATTTATACTGTGGTTTGTCTCACTTCTCGTTAAGAGGTGATTAGTCTTTCCACTGCTTCATAAGATATTTATCTTATTACAGTTTGTAATGTGCAGCATATATTACATTTCTTGAATAAAATTCTAAGTATCAAACTTTTTTATTTGAATAGAAATCACCATATTGCTTTTTTTTAAAATTGGGGAAGGGATACAGGACTTTACTGTGGAACAGTGTGTACTTCTAGGACTTTTTTCCAAGTCAAGTTGTTGTCCTTTCAGTCTTAGTTGTGGAGGGCGCAGCTCAGCTCCAGGTCCAGTTGCTGTTTTCTAGTTGCAGGGGGCACAGCCCACCATCCCTTGCGGGAGTCGAACCAGCAACTTTGTGGTTGAGAGGACGCGCTCCAACCAACTGAGCCATCTGGGAGCTCAGCGGCAGCTCAGCTCAAGGTGCCATGTTCAATCTTAGTTGCAGGGGGCAGAGCCCACCATCCCTTGTGGGACTCGAGGAATTGAACTGGCAACCTTGTGGTTGAGAGCCCACTGGCCCATGTGGGACTCGAACCGGCAGCTGTCGGAGTTAGGAGCATGGAGCTCTAACTGCCTGAGCCACCAGACCATCCTAGCATATTGCTGTTTGAAGGTCCATACTTTGTGTGTCACATCAGGAAGCCCTTGTCTTATCCAAGGTCCCACGCATTCTGCTCCATTGACGTGTGTCTCTCCCTCCACCAATGACACACAGTCTTGATTATTGCAGCCACTTCACAAGTCTCTTCCCACTTTCAGAAACTCTTCAGTAGTAACTAAAATAACAGAACACTGGGCAGAGTTGGATTCTGGAGCATCCTGAGAAGGGCTGCAGGCAGATCTTTGTCTCCATGTCCATCATCTGTAGGTCCCGGGAAGCCCACATCCTGGTCTGAGGACTGGGGGCCCCCATCCCTTTCTGATGGACGTCAGGGACAGGTGGTGTTGGCTGTGGGGTCACTGATGACTCAGGGACATGTGCCCATGGCCTGCAGCCTCCTCGTTCCCCACTGTCTATTCTGATGCCCAGGGCTGGGGTGTGCTGACCGCTGGCCCTTTGTGACATAGGTTAGAGGTCAATGAAGCCGTCCCAGGACAGGGCTGAGCCTGTTCTCTCTCTTCTCTGCTCAGGGAGGTTCCCAGAGTCTGGGCTCAGCTCCAGAGGCTTCTGGACAGCTGCTCAGACCACACAACACCCTGACCTCAAACAGACTCCTACCTTTGCCCACAGTTTAGGACAGGAGGTGTTGCCTCTTTCCAAATGAGGCCACAGAGAGCAGCACAGACACACACACAGGAAACCCCACGTGACACTGAGTTTTCCCAGATGTCAGAGCCCAACTGAGACAGCCAATCGTGAAGACAAGCAGTTACAGGGCGTCTCTAAGACCCCCCTCAATACTAAACCTTCCTGCTTTAGTACCAGTTGTCTGCATTCTTCCATGAGATGTCAGTCAGGCACGGCCACCAGAGGACACACAGGAGGGGATCAGGGGAAAACAGAGTTTATCACGCTCACAGGTCCTACAAACAGAAAGATTGAGACCACGTGAGACCACATGGAAGGACCAGGGTGGTCAGCAGGCAGGAGACAGGGAGCGAGGGGCAGCTGAGGACCTGGTCTCATTGGCCTTTCCCTGGGAAAGGAGGGGCAGGCAGGTGATCAGCGTTGGATGGACCAGGTTGAGTAATGTCAGTGGGCTCAGACATGAGGGGCGTCTCCCTGTGCCGGGCACGTGGGCCTGGGATGATGAAGGCAGAGAAGTGTGTCCTGGTGTGCGGGCCAGAGAGAGGCGGTGCTCTGGGTGGGTGAGTTTGTGTGTGAAAGGCCTGCTCCAGCCTGGGCTGTGCTTCCCCTTAGGACTGAGACGAGGGGCTGTGTCTCCCCAGCAGGAAAGGTCTGTAAAGATGTGGAAACATGATAAGTAGATAAGGTGATAAAGTGCATGAACACACACGATGCAGGAGGTGCCTTTCTGCATTCCCAGCAGCTGCTCCTTGCCCTGTTCTGTCCCCATTTTATGCAGGAAAACCATGGGTCCTCTACCCTCTACCATGAACCACGGAGACAGGCCTGGGAAACAGAGTCGTACCCCCAGGAATCTCCTATTCAGACCCCTGAGAACTCCAGGTTCCAGCACCCAAGTTCCTCTCCAGACTCGGGGTTCAGCTCCCCTCTGCTCGTCAGCTTGGGCTCAGGCTTCATGTGGGCGTGTGGGTGGGGCTGTAGGCTGTACACTGTGTGCTGGGCGGGGGCTCCTATACACTCGGGGTCTAGTGTGTGAGCGCTCTACCCTCCCCCATGATTCCTTTCTATTTGATAAAGTAGATGAACCCGTATTTATCCAGGACACAATGGGGTGGATGACAGAAGGCTAGCTTCTATAAAAACAGATCTAACAGGTGGAACGGTCTACACCATGCAGTGAATTAATCCTGTTCTCCTTGGATTAGGGATGCTGGGCCGTCCCCATGAGGAGTGGACACAGAAATGTCCCTCAAAGCGACGAGGAGCCACTTCTGTGAGAAGCTCAAATGCTCCTTAGTCTCTCCGACCATGAAACCCAGAGAGAAATCCAAACTCACGAGGTTCCCCACATGGGAAATCTCAGCCCTTCTGATCACACCCACCTGCATCGACCCCTCTGAATGGATGTCTTCCTGAGTTTGGTGAGTCCTTACAGCAAAGACCTTTACGTGGGTGTAAAGCTAAAGTCACCAGCAGACGGACTGTGCCATGTCAGGGCCCCGTGCAAATCAGTGTGAGGGACCCTTGTTAAAGGTTAAGAATATAGTGACACTGAGAGCACAGCATACACTCTCAGTGATGCACAAATGCTGTTTCTCACTTCTCTTCAGTTGAATGGCTTTAAAATGACTCCCACACTTTAGCTTCATTCTGCAGCAAGAAAGTGTCTCTTCTTCTTGTGATACCAAGTTAGATACTCATGCCACCAGGTGTCCTGGTGCAGGATTGTGGAAGTGACCTGTCCCCTGGTGGTCACGCTGAGCCACACGGGCTGCAGGAGGCAGGCACGTTGTCACGATTTCTTTCCTTCCATCAAAGACTTTGGGATGAAGGGCTGACATCTAAGGTCAGTGTTTTGCTCAAAGAACAGAATTGGAAATGGAGACAGAAGATGAGGACACCTTTTAGCACCTACACTTCGTTTTAATTGCAAAAGTTTGACGATAGCTGCTTCGTTTGATATGTCAGGGCTACCAAAAAATGTACACACATGACTCGTATTTATCTTTCATTATTGGTATATGTTGAGTATTACAATTTTAATGCACTTTTTTCCTTTCTTAAAATGTGTATATATTTTTTCTCACCCTCTGTATGTTCATTTTTTGTAGCTATTTCTTTAATTCTACAATCAAATTGATTGAAAGTTTTAGAGAATGTGAGTGAACATAAATTGAGAAAACAATATTTTAAATACTTGTATTGAGAGCAATACTCAATTATTCTCTATTCTGTATCGAGTTTCTTTAATACATTCAGCTCATATGCCTTTGCTATATTTTTAATTTAATGTCTTAAAGAATCTTTCAGTTGTGGGTTCCCTGTCAGTCCTGCTTCATGTCTTTCCCATAACTTTAGCTCACAAATACCCGACTCGGCACGTGGACCGCTCACTGTCACATGAGAAGTGACCAGCACACCCACTGTGCTCCCTGATCAGTTTCTCGACACAGCCACCCATGAGGTGTTCACCGTGATTCTCTCTAAATGTAGGGTCATTGGGGTGTCCTGTGTCATAAAGCTCCTGACTTGTTAGTGGTGCTTGTTAGTCAGCAGCCAAATCTGTCCCCACCTGACACAGGCCTGTCCTGCAACAGTGCCTGTGTCACCATGAGTCATGTTTCCGTGACAGATGGGCTCAGCAGGGCCCCTTCAAACCACGTGAGCGTAACCTGACCTGTGGTGTCCACAAATGGACACACATATTAGATGGATCAGATGACATGGGGACACGTGAAAGCCCATATATTTACTGGACCTCCCTCCTGTGACGGGTACTGTGGGGAGAGCTGGGGGTGTGAGCAGAGCTCCAGCCCCATGGAGCTCAGGGTCTGGGACAGAGTGAGTGAGAATTAGGACAGTAGGTGACAGAAGGTGATGTTGGGGAGGGTTTCAACTTCCACCTGAAATATGAAGAGCAATTGGTTAATGTTGAAATGTAGGGAGGACAGAGGTTCCTGGGCAAACAGCCCTGGAGGCTGATCCCCTGTGGGCCAGGTGTGCCTGTGGGAAGGACGTGCAGTGTGGGGACACCGTGGGCATGTGGGGGACAGAGGGCCTGAGCTCAGCACACAGGGGCCTGGGCTGTGCTGGGGTCTCTCTTTGTGGTAGATGTTTCCCAACCACAGGGGAGACGATAACCTTCAAGATGGTATCACTGTCAAGAAATAAAAACAGAACACAGAGGAAGTCAGTCAAGGAAAGAAATAGGTCACTGGTGATATTTCTTTGTAAACAATGGTACCTCCTTGTCAGCTGCTGCGAATAGCAGACGTTAGAGTAACAGAGAAGACACAAGAAATGCCCCTGGGGGCAGCTGAGAAATTTCAGAGGAAATCTCAGTTCCCAACAGGAAGTCCCTTCCCCACCCAGGTCCCCACCTGCTTCTGGGGCTGGTCCCTGTGCTGGGTGTGTCCTGAGCGCCCCCTGGTGTCCTGAGCGCCCCCTGGTGTTCTCAGCGTCCCCTGCAGCCCAGCCCCGCTGTCCCCTGCAGGGAGGTTTGTGTCTGGGCTCACACTGACTTCCCCTCACTGTGTCCCTCACACAGTAATACACGGCCGTGTCCTCGGCTCTCAGGCTGGTCATTTGCAGATACAATGTGTTCTTGGCGTTGTCTCTGGAGATGGTGAATCGGCCCTTCACGGAGTTGGCGTAGTATGTGGTACCACCACCACTACTAATGTATGAGACCCACTCCAGCCCCTTCCCTGGAGCCTGGCGGACCCAGTGCATCTCATAGTTACTGAAGGTGAATCCAGAGGCTGCACAGGAGAGGCGCAGAGACCCCCCAGGCTGCACCAAGCCTCCCCCAGACTCCACCAGCTGCACCTCACACTGGACACCTGCAAACACAGAGACATCCTGGTCAGAAACTGTCACACATCCACTGTTTCTCGCACTCATATTCTCTCACATACTCAGAGTCTCCTGTTCTCCACAAATTACCTCTTAAAACAGCAACAAGGAAAACCCAGCTGAGCCCAAACTCCATGGTGTATCGTCTCTGCTCAGTCCTGACCACGGAATGGGGACACCTGGGGATCCCGGGGCTGGGGCTCCTGTCCCACAGCTGCAGGGTCAGGGCTGGGCTGGTTTTCATCAGCACAGGGGCCCCTATTTGCATGTCCTCCTTCCATATAGGGAGCTCCGGGGTTGGACACCTACACGAGGGCAGGGCCTCACGCGGGCGTGAGTGTCCTGGGGCACTTTCTGGCAATTAGAACATTTGGGAAAATATGAATTATTATGTTAGAGGCTGATGTAAACACTTAGGACCCATCATCTTATTCCATTTTTACTTATACACACAAGTCATGTGATATAGATATCAGTTTTATGTCTATTTCACAGATGAACAAGTTCAAAGAGACCCATAGAGTTATAAGCTGTCCGGTTAAAGTGATCTCATTTGTCTGTCCCTGTGCTCCTCCCTTTGGACCCCACAGCTCCCCAGATCCACCTCCAGGACAGATGGACTCATGCCCAGTGAGGTCTGCAGACCCCCTTCCTATAATGAGAACATGTGGCGTTTGCTGCCCTCCAGTGTTTACTGAGAACATGTAGTGAGATCCCGGGTCACACATGTGTATGTTCAGGAGTCTGTACCTTGTGTGGTGTCATATCCGTGTTTCTGGCTTTCTCTCTCTTGTGATATATGCATTTTAATGTAACCACCATGTTGTGGTATAGCTCTGTCAGGTACAGTCCATGTCAATGTGACAAAGCACACACTGAACAGTTACTGTGGATAAGTCCTGGTGTGTGTTCACCTGCCCGTCATCACCACCAGCACCACCAGCACCATCAGCAAATGGTGACCAGTCCTCACCGTGCTGCTTCCTGTGTTCCTGCCATTCATCTGCCATTCTTGCCAGCCTCCCACCCTGTGCCCAGGTGCTCCTGTCATCTTCATGTTTCCTCACAGTAGGTCTCATCTTTCATGTTCACACAAATGGAATCACACAGCATATACTTACAACTTTTATCTTCTCAGTGTCACAATTGGAAATGCAATGTGTGCTATGAATGAGGCTCATATGGGATTAGTGCTGACTCTTCTTCCAAGAAGTGGATATTTTCACTGTGTTTCTGTTCTCCTGCTGACAAGTGTTTGGAGTGTCCCCATTCCTGCCTATGACACGGGAAGCCGCTACTCATCTTGGACACGCAGAGAGCTGAGGACATGTGATTCTCATTCTTAGAACATACACAGCGACAATAAGAAGACAGATGGACTAGGTGCAAATCCGTAATTTCCTTCAACACCATCCGATAAGTGAGGTCACGGAAAGCTACACTCCGAGGTCTAGATGTCAGGAGCCTGCAGTAAGAAAACGACCAAGAATCTTTCTCCCAGGGTGACAGGTCTCCAGATGGCACAGACCTGCAAAGAACAAGGGATTAATGACAAATACGTAAACATTTCAAAAAGCCACTGTGCTAAGATCAGAGTGAATCTGCCAGGATGCACAGACTGAGGGGACCTGACCTTCCTGCTGGTCTCTCCAGGACTGGGCAAGATCCACACCAGCTCCCACCCTCCAGAATCTGATTGTGGAGACCATCCCTTCACAGCAGCCTGGTTGTTTTGCCCCAGTCTGGGAAGTGATCCACACCTCAGGGCTTGTGGAAAATGAGAGAATCTCCAGCCTGCACGAACTGGAGCTCTCACTTGGAAAGAGCAAGAACGAGAAAGAATGTAAAGCCAGAGGGTGACAGAATTCCTCTTCCCTCAGAGACTCTGTGACAAAGGAACCATGTTCTCACCGGGGTCTTGCTCTGAATATCCCCAGTGACCAGTGATGCTGAGTGACTTCTCCTAGCCCCTTTCCCACCTCTGTGTCCTCTGAACTGACAGGTCTGTACAAATCTCTGCCTGCTGTATAAACAGTTGTTTCTTTTCCTTCCGTTGAGTTTAGAGGGTTCTTATTATATTCTGGATACATTCTGCAGCCATCTGATGGGTACATGATGTGCAATTATTTTATCCTGGTCTGTGGCTTGTCTTTCATTCTCTGGATAGTCATGTAGGAACAAAAAAGTTTTTAAGTTTGGTATAGTCTAACTTACACTTTTTTCCTTGAATGCGTCATGCTTTTTCAAACACAATATAATTTCATAATTATTAGTTGCCTGTAAATAATTTCATGATTTGCAATTTATCTAAAAAAAATTTTTGTGTGAGGTCTTAAAGTTGTGACATAGGTGATATAATACAGAATTGTACACCTTAAATCTATGTAATTGTACTAACAATTGTCACCCCAATAAATTAAAATAAAATAAAAAAGAAAAAGAAAAAAGGAAAAAAAAAGTTGTGACATAGTCACTCATTCATATATGTTAACACTATTTATTTCTTTAGGAATTTATAGACTTTGGTGATTCTTTTTCGTGGTATGGTCTTCATAAAATGCCGACAATTCTGATTACATGCTCAAACTTGAACTTGAGACGTCATGAGAGATGCTTTGCAGTATCTTTTCTGCCAGGTTGCTCGTCAGATGTAAACATGTACTTCTGGAGTCAAACTTAGGCATCTCTGTTTCCAGGTTTGGGTGTATCACTATCGTGGCCTGTCATGGCTCTCTGGGTGCAAAATCACGTCCTGGAGCAAGTTTTATGCGTCACACCTCCCGTGTGAAACCGCTGACGATCATCTGTGCACCGCCACTGTCAGTCACTCCATGAGGAGAGCACCATCCATCTGTGCTGTCATTTCATACAATATTTATTCCTGCATTTTGGACCACTTTTTCTTCTTCATGGCAACAGAAGCTGGGATATGAAACTCGGGAATTCATTCGGATTTCTTATGAGCTAATGTTACTTCAACATGAAATCCAGCATTTTAATCAAAGTTGACTTTGTGTTTGTTTGTATTCTGTCACTTACAGGGACAGCAGCCCGTGAAACAGCAGCATTCTGTGGGTGATCTTGTGTCTACGTACCTGACCTTGTCAGATTGAATGCTGATGAAACAGAATTGAGCCTCTCACCTGCATGCAGCACTCACAGGGCCGTGGGTCTTCTAAGGAGAGAAGAGAAAGGAAGACGGCGGTCTGAGGCTGTGGGTTGGGAGGAACCCCAGAGCCTGGCAGGAAATGCCATGTGCCACACGTTCCTGTGCTGCAGACGTGGGGGCCCAGCTGAGGCCCAGCCTGGGTTCTTGTACAGGAGTCCCCGGGGCTGTGTCTCTGTGCCTCCGTGCACAGAAATACGTGGCTGTGTCTGCAGGGTCCATGCTGGTCATTGTTAGGACCACCTGGTTTCTGGAAGTGTCCTTGGAGATCGAGAGCCGGCTCTTCAGAGATGGGCTGTAATACTTATCATCATCCCACCAAATGTTTGCAAGCCACTCCAGGACCTTCCCGGGGGGCTGACGGACCCAGGCCACTCCCATACCAGTAGTGCTCAGTGAGAACCCCGAGAAGGAACAGGTCAGCGTAAGGGTCTGGGTGGGTCTCACCAGCCCAGGACCCGACTCCTGCAGGGTGACCTGGGACAGAACCCCTGTGGAGAAAGCAGGAGAAAGGTGAAGCTACTTCTGGACGAGAACTGGAGTCCCTCCATCCCTGAGGCCCTGACCGGAGCACTCACAGGAAGGGACGGTCAGCAGCAGGAGAGTGGAGCAGACCGTGTCCATGGTGGGGCAGAGGGTCAGTGGACACATCACTCACACTTACTGTGTGAACAAGTGCAGCTCATGGGCGTGTTCCCACTGCGTGTGCATCCCACAGGGTGGTCCCGAAATGGACCTCGTCAGGGGGCACAGTCACCTCTGTGGGCTCAGTGACCTCACGTCGTCCTCCGCTCTTCTCCCCCGTGACCCCGACATCCTAGGGCATCCAGTGCTCTGTATGCTCCGCCGTGCTGGTTGTTCTGAGCTCACTGTTCTGTTGTGATTAAACACGTGTGGTTTGTGTGGGGTCTGTTGCTCCAGGTTTCAGGGCCAAGAGCATGAAACGTGCCTGAGTGACAGTGCTATTAGAATACTGCACAGGCACAGTGCGCTCAGCATCAGGAAGAGCCTGGAGGAAGCCTGCAAAGGACTGCAGTGTCAGTCAGGGTCACACCTGATAAGCCCTGGACTCATGTCACTGCCTCTCACAGAATGACCGGGTGACAACTGAGTTCCCTATATCCTCGGGTCAATCCACGTTTCAGAATCCTGGGAAGAGCACATGGGCCTACATTTGGTTACACACTGAATTTATGGTGAAGAAGGAGTTGCTGGGAATAAATTGCTTTCTTTAAAGCAATTTAATAAGCTTCTCAAATAAAACTATTTGATATCTAAAGTTGGAATGTGATAGATAGAGATGAAAATATTATTACCCTGTGATTTGGCCCCTCCCACACACGCGCACACACACACACACACACGAATGGACTCACACACACAGGGACAGACCCAAGCCCAAACTGGTCACTCAGATCTGCATTAAATTACTGCTGTGTCCAGTGAATGCAGCAAACTCATATACAATGTAAAGCAAATCCACACACACATTAAACTCTTCTGCTAAAGGAAACTCCATTTCATTAATGGGGTAAAATGTATTCCACATATGACATCAAGTCCTGTGTCACAATGCTAACTGTACATCGTTCTTTCCAATTTGGAGCCTTTATTTAATTTTTTGGTGAAAATTCTTTGGGTCTGACCTGCACCCTGTGATGGATGGGAGAGTGTGGCATCTTTGTCTTCCTCCTCGTCCTCGAGGGAAAGGTCTTATTCTTTCCCTATGGAGAATGAAGTTATGTGTGCACTTGTGACATAGGGCCTTTATTATATGTCACAGTTTCCTTCTATTCCCAGTGTGTTGCACGATATTAAAATAAAAAACCATGCTGAATTTTGTCATTTTATTTTCGTGCATTGATTGATCACCTGATGGAAAAAGAGCAGTGTCATCAAGAAATGGTGCTGGTATCAGTGGACATCCTCCTGCAAAAGAATGTGACTGAACCCCATCATATGCCATATACAAAAATTACTCAAAATGATTTATATATAAATATACAAGACGTGTAAGTATAAGATGTAAAAGTATAAAAACCCTAGAGAAAACATAAAGGAGAGCTTCATAACAATGGATTTGGCAATAGTTTATCCAATATGATATCAAAACACAGGCTACGAGCACAATAGACAAATCAGGATAGATGAAACTCGAAATTGTATGTGCATTAGAAAGACACAATGGACATCATGAAAAGGAACTTATTGAATGGTAGAAAATAATTGCAAATTATACATCTGATAGTGTGATACTGTCTAGATTGTAAAAGAACCTCTAAAACTGAAACCCAGAAAACAAAATAGCATAATCACAAAAAAGTAAAAAATCTCTATTAACAACAACAAAAGAGATAATAAATGGTGGCACAGATGTGCAGGAAAGGGAACTCTTATGTCCTATTGTTGGTAAATAAATGGGTGCAGCTCCTACAGAAAACAGTATGCAGGTTCCTCAAAATATTAAAAATAAAAGTATGATATTATCCAGTAATCCCACCTCTGGGTATATATCTAAATGAAACAAAGTCACCATGTCGCAGAGTTATCTGTGCTCCCATGTTTACTGAAGCTTTATGTACCATAGCCGAGACATGGATGCAACCTAAGTGTCTATCAACAAGTGAGTGAATAAAGTATGTGTAATGGAATAGTATTCAGCCATAAAAAGAAGGAAATGCTGCCGTTTGCAGCAACATAAATGGACCTCTAGGGCATAATGGTAAACTATGTAAGTCACACAGAGAAAGGCAAACACTGTATGACCTAACTTATGTGTGGAATCTAAAGAGAATCATACAAAAAGGGATCGTATGTGTCGTGACCGTGGGTGGGGGCTGGGCAGTGGGAGAAGTGCATGACGATGATGAAAAGGTACAAACTTCCAGTTACAGGAGAAGTGAGCGCCGGGATGTAGTGGACAACTCGCTGGCTGCAGTGAACACTGCTGTGTGCTGTGTTGGACGTTGGTGAGGGAGTCGACCCTCAAAGTACTCAGCACAAGGAAAGACACTTTCCCTCCTTGTTCTTTTCTTTGTTTTGTTTTCTTCTCTTTTCTTATATCCATATGAGATGATGGATGTTATCAAAACTTATGTGGTAATCATTTCTGAAGATACGGAGACATAATTTTATTTATAATAGTTGTTACTGCAGTGGGTAAAAATAAAACAAATTCTAGTGAAAGGTCATCTCTAAAGTACAAATAGTAACAATATTAGCAGGACGGACCATCTGCACCGAGAATATTGCTGATGGTCCATGAACAGGTGGAAGGTGTCTGGACACATTTCAGAGGAAACCACGTGCAACATCATGTGCCCTCAGAACACATTTGTATGACGGCTTATGTTTGAATGTATTTCTTTTTCTAAAACCTGTGTGTGTGTGAGTTTGAGTGTGTGAGTTTTCTGTGCTTGTGTGTGAGTGTCTCTGTGTGTGTCTGAGTGTGTGTGTCTGTGAGCATGTGTGAGTGTCAGTGCACGTGTGTGAGTCCATGTGTGTGTGTGTGTGTGTGTGTGTGTGTGCTGATCAATTAGCATGAGAACAGCATGAAACCTGATCACTATTTATGTGAGCAGACACACTCTGGGGCACATTTTGTTGTGTATTGAAGAGTCAACATGACATTTTACTTAAAGTTGTCAAGAGCTCATCTGCTCCTTTCTAGAAGAGGCTTCAGGATGGTCCTTTCATCAAGAAATAAATACAGGACACCAGGAATTTGGTGAGGAGTGGTCCCAAGTCACTGCAGTATGTCATCTGAAAACAGACCATGTCCCTTCTTCACTTGTTGTCTGCAGTGAGAGTATGAGAAAACAGAGCCACAAAGCAGAAGCAAGTATTATCCCTGGGGGCAGCTGAGAGCTTTGAGAGGAAATCTCTGTTCTCAACAGGAAGCCCCTTCCCCACCCAGGTCCCACCTGCTCCTGGGGCTGGTCCCTGTGCTGGGTGTGTCCTGAGCGCCCCCTGGTGTCCTGAGCGCCCCCTGGTGTCCTGAGCGCCCCCTGGTGTCCTGAGCGCCCCCTGCAGCCCAGCCCCCCTGTCCCCTACAGGGACGTTTGTGTCTGGGCTCACACTGACTTCCCCTCACTGTGTCCTTCGCACAGTAATACACGGCCGTGTCGTCGGCTCTCAGGCTGGTCATTTGCAGATACAGCGTGTTCTTGTTGTTGTCTCTGGAGATGGTGAATCGGCCCTTCACGGAGTCGGCGTAGTATGTGCTACCACCATTATAACTGATGTATGAGACCCACTCCAGTCCCTTTCCTGGAGCCTGGCGAACCCAGTTCATGCCATAGTCACTGAAGGTGAATCCAGAGGCTGCACAGGAGAGGCGCAGAGACCCCCCAGGCTGCACCAAGCCTCCCCCAGACTCCAACAGCTGCACCTCACACTGGACACCTGCAAACACAGAGACATCCTGGTCAGAAACTGTCGCACATCCACTGTTTCTCTGTCATATTCTCTCACATATTCAGAGTCTCCTGTTCTCCATAAATTACCTCTTAAAACAGCCACAAGAAAAACCCAGCTGAGCCCAAACTCCATGGTGTGTCGTCTGTACTCTGTCCTGATCACGGAATGGGGACACCTGGGGATCCCGGGGCTGGGGCTCCTGTCCCACAGCTGCAGGGTCAGGGCTGGGCTGGTTTTCATCAGCACAGGGGCCCCTATTTGCATGTCCTCGTTCCATATAGGGAGCTCCGGGCTTGGACACCTACACAAGGGCAGGGCCTCATGCAGGCGTGAGTGTCCTGGTTGGTTGGTGGTCACGTGAGAGTTCAGGAAAACATGATTTCTTACACGGGATGGTGCTGGAATGAGTGCTCAGCACCCATGACCTCATTTCATTTGTGTGTGAGCACCCAGAGCAAGCGACCGAGGTATCAATCCCACCTGCATGTTGCAGAGGTGAAGCTGCACACGGCAGCCTGAGGAGCCGTGTGATGTGTCCAAGGACACATATCAGCTGAGAGGGAGCCCCGGTACCCGCCCCATGGACCCCACTGCTCCCTCATCCCACTCCAGGGCAGGGATGGACATGCCAGGTGAGGTTCCAGAACCTCTTTTCTGTAATGAGAACATGTGCGATTTTCTGCATCGTAGTATTTACCTAAGAATGTAGAGAATGGGATACACGTACATATAATTTCATAAGTGTGACATTTTGCATGTTGTTGTCTGTAAGTCTTTCCTTACCAATTGTCCATTTGTTTCCTTGTAGTAGCTTTAATGATGCATTTTTGTCCGTAGTAAACAGCACAGATCAAGAGGATGCAGGTCTTACCTGAATCTATAGACGTTTTATTGAAACTGGAAGCAGGAGCACGAGTAGGAACAGCCCCACCCATTGTCCTCTCTCTGGGTCACTCTCTGTCCCACCTGAGGGACTTGTGGTGATGCCCAGCTCAGGTGGGCGTCTCGTGCAGGAGACTAGCAGGCAGGGAAAGAGCCACCATCGCAGGGACAAGGGACCCTGTCAGTAGTGTGGGGCTGTGACTTCACAGTGGGGGAACGAAGACGTTTAACCCTTAGTGAATCCACGAGGGTATATTTGGAACTGCTCAGTTTTGATGACATGTGGACAAGTGCCAATATCAATATATAATTGAGTGAATGATACTAAATCTACTGGTGTGCGGACATAGCAGGGGGAAGATGTAAGTGTATGTTGTCAGTCACATCGTATCCAGTGAAATGTCCACATGCATGTTCCTTGAAGCAGAAAACTAAAATAACCCCTAATTCTCCTCGGACACCTACTGACTAACAAGCCACCAGAATCCCCAGTCTGTCTATATTATACATTAGATCCTTAACTGTATTTCAAAGTCATGTCACTTCTGACAACGGCATGGTGTGTCCTCACCAGACTGCAGCATCCCCACACCACGTCACTGCCCTGTGCAAACAGCCCACTGGGTCTCCACCAGGAGACTGAGGAGGAGGACACCTGCCCTCACCTGCCATCACCGTCAGTCCCAGACCTCAGTGTTTGCCTTCCTGAGCTGCACGTGCTGAGCTATACGGGCAGCTGGACAGCAGTGAGGGGTGGGTGTGCTCTTCTTCCTGGGAGATGGTCCTGGGGTCTGGGGACACATGTGCCCCTGGGAAAGGGGCCCCGGGCTGCACATCCTGTAAGAGTGCACTCGGTGTGCACGTGATGGTGGTGCCCTCACCCCTGGGCACCTCTGGCTTCCTGACCTTCAAGGAGACCAAGAAGACGCAAGTGTTGAGAGGATGCTTTTCTATCCCTGGGACTTGGAGATCCTGAGAAGTTAGAGAGAGAGTCATGGAGCTGATGGAGAGGCTGAGGGTTCTCAGTGACCACAAGGACCATTTCCACAGAGTCTCTGCCTGGACAGTCAGGAAAGAGCGTCAACAAGTTAATACAACAGAATAATTGGTGACGTCAGTTAGGAACACCCGCCATCAGGGGGAATGCTGTTATTGAAGGTTGGTTATTTATCTATGACACAGAAGTCACTGCCGTCCCAAACTCATGGCTATTACCTGATTATGGGAGAGGAAGACGTCGCAGTGCCTGGCCCTTGGGAACTGTGCTCATTACCGTGGTGACCGTGTATTCTAAGTAGGAGAGTACAGTGCGGGGGACACAGTCAGCAGCATTGTGGAGACTGTACAGTGTCAGAGGGGGGCTCCTTCATAAATTATATAAATGTCTAACCACTACGCTGCACACCTGACACTAATATAAAACAGTATTGACGTCAGCTGTAATTTGGAAAGTAGTCACACGGATGTGTAGTGTCATATGGGGAATGTAGTCGATAATGTTCTAATACCTGAAAAAGGGAGGACACTTCTGTGTTTCCAGAACGTTTAGAAAACACTTTCCGCTGCGTGAACGTCAGGAGGAGGTTTGAGGAGCCTGGAGACCAAACCCTGACAGGAGAGCAGCCCTCAGCCCACTCCTCCCGGGACGTGAATTGAGTGCGTCCCGAGCGCCCCCTGGTGGTGCGCGAGCGCCTTTGTCCCAAAGCCCCTGCGGACAGACTGTGTCCCTTCCCCTTTATCCAGCGTCAGTGTGGGACGCTTGGAGCCCAAGTGCTCTACACCCTCCTGTGCACAGAATTTATCATTACCTGACCCCTCCATTTTATCTATTTTGAATGCAAGCTTCCGTAACTCTTATCCTTTGCCTGCCCTGCTGTTGTATTTTAAGAGACAACTTGTCTTCTAGTGTCACAGACAGAGAGGATTTTACCCCAGGATAGATCCACACAAATTGTGACCCATAACTGATTCAGAGATTATATTTGGGACCTTTGAGATGATGGTACTCATACGTTTCAGACTGGATTTCATGCTTTAATGAGTGAGCTTTTGGGGGATGGTAGGAGGTTCTAACTGTGATTGGCCTCTGGGATGCGTGTGAATACATGGAGGGCTGAGGGAGCTCTGAGATGGTCTGAGTCATGCTTGGACCCTGGGAGTGCTTTATGGGAAAAGGGGCTTTGTCATTCTTGGTTTATTTAGGCATCAGGGGAGGAAAAGGTTTCTCTCTGTTTTCTGAGTGACTCCTAATTCAACCACAGTGTTCATAGCAGAGGGAGGCAGAGGGAGATTAGACTCCAGGAGAAGAAAGCAATGTGACTTCTGATGGAAGGTGACCTCCTCCTGGTGTGACGTTGGAGGAAGAGGACATGGGATCAAGGAAAGCACCTCTAGAAGCTGGAAAATAAAAATAAACAGTCTTTACCATTCTATTCCATCCGGGATTCTGTTCCATATTCTGGGTACATTATAAACAACATACATTTATTCCCACAGCTCTGCAGGTGGCAATCCAACACCCAGGTCCCACATGGTCACCACTGGTGAGGACCCTCTGCCTGGGTCACATCAGGTGGCTTCCTGCTGTGTCCTCACAGGGTGGGAGGGACAAGTAAGCTGCCTGGGGCTCATTAGAGGGGCTCTGCTCCCCTTCCTGAGGGCTGCGCTCTGATGACATAGCCCCTCCCAAATCCCCACCTGCTAACACAACCCTCCCTGGGGGTTAGGATTTCAACACACACAATGTCAGAGCACAGCCCTCCCCCAGACCCTCCGGGGTGTGTGTGGTCCTGCCAACACCTTGATACCAACCAGTGAAACTGCCCACGTGTTCCGAGCCCCAGACTGTGAGGGAATCACGTGAGTGGATCTGAGCCCCGCGTGTGTGGTAATTAGATTCACTTGTCCTGGGAAAGTAACAGGCTGGACGTGAGAGTCACATCATCCAGGGTCTCCCCACGCTGCTCCCTGTGGTGTGAGGACCCCCAGGACTCCCCAGGGACAGGGACACCCGCAGGCTGGGGTCTGAGGGGAGGAGCCTCTTCAGGAACTCACCCCTGCAGGAGGGGCTCAGGGGACAGTGAGCTGACTGACGTAGACTGTGCTTCACCTGGCACACCTGTCACCCATGACGTTGTCACCACGTGTCATGATGGTCCTCCCATATGTCATGTGTGTGGTGCTTGCCCACAGGTGGGAAGTAGAAATTCGCGCTTCATTTTATACTCACTTTTCCCAAGCACAGTTCTGTTTTTCAGAAATAAGGGAAACTGAGAGAACTTCCTAGGAAACTCTAGAGTCCAATTTCATAATCGACCTCCCACCACGTGATCCTACGTGGTGTCTGAATTAACCTCCCTCATTCAGAGAAGAAGGACGTTCCATACCTGTCCTTTTCAGGGAATTTGAGACATGATAGAGTCCTTTCAGGAAAGGCTTTCCCTGGTTCTTCCTTGCAGATGTTTGGACCCTGGAAACCTTTCCCTGAATGACTGAGGGGCCCCTGAGAGCCTCACTGCTCGTCTCAGGTCCTGACTCTGTGTGAGGAAGTCAGGAGACTCATCGTCCCTGTCGTCTCCTCAGCCCCGCACAGCTGCCCTCTCCTCAGGGTTTCTGACACTCTCAGGATGTGGGTCGTCTCACTGTGTCCCTCGCACAGTAATACACGGCCGTGTCCTCAGGTCTCAGACTGCTCAGCTCCATGTAGGCTGTGCTGGTGGATTTGTCTGCGGTGATGGTGACTCTGCCCTGGAACTTCTGTGCGTAGCTTGTGCCACCACTACTAGGGTTGATCCCTCCCATCCATTCAAGCCCTTGTCCTGGGGCCTGTCGCACCCAGTGCATATTGTAGCTGGTGAAGGTGTATCCGGAAGCCTTGCAGGACACCTTCACGGAGGCGCCAGGCTTCCTCACCTCAGCCCCAGGCTGCACCAGCTGGACCTCGGAGTGGACACCTGTGCGGAGGAGACAGGAGTGGGTGGAACCCCCGTGACTGGCCCAGGTCCCCTCATCAGCCAGGGACTGGGGAGCCCCTTACCTGTCGCCACTGCCACCAGGAAGAGGACTGTCCATCTCCAGTCCATGGTGAGGGCTGTGCTGTCAGGACGTCTGTAGGGGAGCGTGTGGCTGTGGGGCGATGCTCTCAGGGCACAGACGTGTCCGTATTTAACCCCGCCCACCTCAGCTCATTTGCATATTCATGAGCAGAGGGTTTCATAGCTGAACAGTTGACCCACGTGAGAGAAGCTTGATGACACAGGACCATGTTCAGTGGGCATCTGAGGGTCCAAGTCCTAATCCTTGTTATAGGATGTGTGTCCCTTGCCAGGTCCCTCAATCTGTGCAGACAGAGCTCCTCCCACTGAGGACACAACCCCCAGGATACGATCGTCACTGAGAACCCCCTTTGAATGACACGGAGACCACCTGAGCCTGTTCTGGGCTTTGTTCTGAAAGTCTCAATCCGGGGGTCAGTGTGTGTGCCAATTTAAAAAATTTCAAATTAGTAAATTCATTTTTCTCATCCAGGTGGTTTTTTTTAAACTAAAGTTTATTGGGGTGACAATTGTTAGTTTTTATTAAGACATACTGTAGTCCGAGAAACCCCATTTTCAATTGGATTTTACTGCTCATTGTCTTAGGTAAATTCTCCCGATAGAATAGGATATTTACAGACACTTCAGCAGTCTTTGCCCAAATCTTGCTTTAGAGGTTTCTAGAAAGAGGAAGGAGGACCCAGGCCCTCAGAGGACTCCCCTTCCTTTCCTCTTCCCACCTGCTCCTGGGGCTGCAGCCCCTGCTGGGTGGGTCCTGAGCGCCCCCTGCTGCCCAGCCTGTGCCCTGCAGGGGAGGTTCTCTCCGGGATCGCAGGGCGTGACTTGTAGCGTCTCTAGTCCTGTGTTAAATGTCTGTGCCCTGACCTCACAATGCTCCCTCAGGGACACCATAAGCTTTGCCATCATTTCTGGAAACAGTGAATTGGCCTCACCAAACCCCAATGACACCGCAGGGAGACCTGAAACAAAGGTTTTATAAAACTCCCAAGGAGACCTTTCCCTGGGGCTGCCAGATGCACTGACACACTCAACACTCCCCTGAGCCCACAACCTCTCAGGGGCTTTGGGGGCCTCTCATCTCCTTTAGCTTCTTCTGGTTGAAGGTCACGTCTGACTGTATCTGCAGGTGGAGACTCACGGAGCTGAAGGCCCACTCCACATCTGGTCGGCAGTAGGACACACACACACACACACACACACACGCACAAATACACACTGATTTTTGTGCTAAGGAACTCCAAATTTGTCTTTCTTTTCTGTAGGTTTCACATGGGCAGTGAAACTCGGCCATGCACTGACACTCGGCCTTGGTGTGTGACCCCTTTGACAAATACAAGAAAAGCAAACATGACTCAAACCGAGGGGACCTGGATTGATCACTCTTGAAATAGTCTTCAGGGAACCGGGGTCTGCTGGCACCTGTCAACCTTCCATTCCTGGATAGAGTGAGCATTATAGGAGCTTAATGAACGATCGGATGCCATGAAGTGCTAAGTGCACAGGTACCTACTGTGCGTGAGGCATGTCGCCAGCAGGTAAGAGGTGTGACCTCCCCTGACTGACAGTCCTTGCTGTCCATTTGTACCTGGGACCAGGTGTCCATCAGGGCTTTAGAAGAAAACACAGGGTCAGCTCCCTGGGAAGGACCTACGAGGGGCTGCTGACCACCGGCACTGCCGTCCACGGAACAGGGAAGGCCTCCTGCATCCATGCAGCCCACTCTAAACAGACCCAGGGCATCACCCCAAGACCACTGGAGGCTGTCCCTGCAGGTGACCTGAAACCTGGCACTGCCAGGGCCACTGGCCAGGCCCCAGAGCAGATGGCACCATGATGTGACAGCTTTCCCCAGGTCACAGGTCAGGAGATTTGGCATTTACTTCTTCCTTAAAATAACCGTCATGTACACTCTGTGAAAATGTAGGCAACCGTTCTCTTATAAGTTAACACTTCCTGCACTTATTATTTACTCTAAAGCTGCCTGGGGAGTGCTGCTCTCTTTCTATCCACCTTCTCTCTCTGTGTTTCCACTATGACTCCTTTTCAACCTGTGTCCTGCACTAATTAACTCTCTCTTTTTCAACAGGTTGTGCAGACACTAAACACCCTCTTATGCCAGTTCACCAAACGCTGGTGACATTAACTAACCAATGTGATGGCTGGTTATGTCGACACCTCAATAGTGCAAAAGCACCAGCTTTGTTCCTGCTGATGTGAACACCTGGTGTACTGGGGACCGACACGTGTGACAGACAGGGTGTGGTGTCCATGACAACACAGACATCACTCAACCTCTTCTGCTGCTGAGTCACTCAGGCCCAGGGTGTTCTACACAAGCTCAGGGACTGTACTTACCCAGACGGGACACAGGAGAGAAACGTCCCTGAGCACTGGAAGCTGATATGACACTGGGCGTTCCTGGTGACAAATCAGGACAGCACTGCAATAAAACTCTGTGGTCTGAGCCCACAGGTGGCACGTCCAAACCTCCCAAGGAGACTAAGTGACTGTAGCACCACCTTCTCGGCCCAGGTTCCTGCCGGCTCACCAGGTGTTTGGTGGCTCATCCATCTCCCCCATGCGACTCGGTTATCGAAGCTGCTCCCGAGTCAGCTGCCCGATACCACGTACTGTGTGTGTGTGTGTGTGTGTGTGTGTGTGTGTGTGTGTGTGTGTGTGTCTGCACCAAACGTGTGGACTGTCTCAGCCAGACAGCAACACCCAACCTTACAGCTGCCACAGGCTGACGCCAGGCTGTCTACTGCAGCTATTTCACACCCGTACTGCTCTCACACACTGACACAGCACGTGGAGGCTGGAGACACTGATGTGACTCAGGAAATACTTCAGATCCTGAGAACTACAGATTCCACAGTGACCCTGTCTGTGAGCCCAGGTCCTTTATTTTGTGTGTGTGATTAAAGTATTAAAGGGACCCCATCAAAACTGTCAGGACGACGTGGACTCGGGTATATGGCTCTTTCTGTCCCTCCACACGCCACCCTGAAAGCAGCCACATTACACATTTAGGGCCCTGTGTTCATAAGTTGTGCCCCTTACACCCGCCAGGTGAGAATGGCAGGACATCCACCTGTGTATCCCAAGTCCCAGTTCTTTTCAACGCTGAGGGTCTGATTCCCACACTTTGGAGACTATGAATTGGAAGAAGTGACCTTAAGTCTGTCCAGGGCAATGGAACGAGAGCTCCCCACCACTGTGCAAACTGCAGGAGCTGAACCCCTACGTCTCTGTGGTGCCTCAGGTACACTGACCCCCCCAGGAGGAGGAGCCTGTGTCGTCACTGATGAAAATGCTGCTTTTCTGTAAAGAGAACGGGACACACGGAATCTCACTCAATCTGGTAAAAGGATCGTTCACACTTTCCATCAGATCAATGATGCAGAGTTGTCATTGGACTGGCCTGTCCCCAAGGATGGGGACAGGTCTGATGGGTTTGCGGAAAGAGCTGCAAAGTGTCCTTTCCTGTTTGTCATCCTCGTTCTGTCTCCTTCTCTCCTTTGCAGATGTCTTAGAGCTCAGCTTCCCACCTGTTCACTCTCTCTACAGCCTCCAGTCCAGCCATCACTACATGACACTTTCAGGGACGTTTAGAGAAGGTAACTGTTGGGGCCCTGGGCAGGTTCCCCAGGATATCCCACAATGGGGTACAACTATTTAGAATGAGTTACTTGAAAAGCAGCCAGAGCAAGAAGGGCACGGGGACCCTACATTTTGTCCTCAAATGAAGGAAATTAATCTCCCCTGTGTAAGAGGCTGTCCTTGCTCCAAGGGTGGGCTCCTAAGGTATCAAGGTCTTGAACCCAGAAATAGAAGACATTTTGAAAATGTGATACATTGGAATACTTGAAATGGAGACTGACTGGACCTCTTGTATGGACACTGATGCCCACACACGTCCTTGGAACAACAAGGTTGGGGGAGATTCTGCTCCAGGGAAGAAGGCCACATGCTGCTGGATGGGACGTGTAGGGACCTGCCATGAGCCCCAAATGCAAGGGATGCAGCTCTGAAGATGGAACGAGACCCTGCAGCCTCTGGGAGACGCACCGTCCTGGGGAAGCTGTGATTTAGACCCAGTTTAGCTCTTTCAAGAACAGTAAGAGGACAAGTCTGCGTTTCAAACCTGAGTTGTAGAGTTTTGGGACAGTTTCCAGAGACACCAACGTGCAGGTCCTACACGTCCACACACGACTGTGGATGCCTGTGTTCTCATGACTATTTTGGGGCAGGGACATATCTCAGGGCTTCTGTGTTCTCTGTCCTCCATTCTGCTTCCTGCCGTAACCCTTAGACTGTGATGCAGTTGATCTTCTCTGACCACAGAGAGGGAGCCGCCTGCTCCTGCTCTAAGGAGAAGATTCTGGCATCTTTTGAGGACTGAGTTCAGGGATGTCATGTTTCAAGCCACCATCATGGTCACATTTATACCTTGAAAATTAGAAAACACTACAGAAAGTTTAATATTTTTTCTCCAGTTGGGAGTTGGTCTGTCACACAGAACTGAAAATATTCCATCAATAATTAACAAAACCAGTCCCTTTGTCTCTATATCCATAACCCTAAGTCAAAAAGAGGCTGTGCCCAGCTGCCGCTGTCGTCTCCTCAGCCCCGCACAGCTGCCCTCTCCTCAGGGTTTCTGACACTCTCAGGATGTGGGTCGTCTCACTGTGTCCCTCGCACAGTAATACACGGCCGTGTCCTCAGGTCTCAGACTGCTCAGCTCCATGTAGGCTGTGCTGGTGGACGTGTCTGCGGTGATGGTGACTCTGCCCTGGAACTTCTGTGCGTAGCTTGTGTCACTATCTCCAGGGTATATTGCTCCCATCCACTCAAGCCCTTGTCCTGGGGCCTGTCGCACCCAGTACATATAGTAACTGGTGAAGGTGTATCCGGAAGACTTGCAGGACACCTTCACGGAGGCCCAGGCTTCCTCACCTCAGCCCCAGGCTGCAGAGTGGACACCTGTGGGAGGAGACAGGAGTGGGTGGATCCCCGTGACTGGCCCAGGTCCCCTCACCAGCCAGGGACTGGGGAGCCCCTTACCTGTCGCCACTGCCACCAGGAAGAGGACTGTCCATCTCCAGTCCATGGTGAGGGCTGTGCTGTCAGGACGTCTGTAGGGGAGCGTGTGGCTGTGGGGCGATGCTCTCAGGGCACAGACATGTCCGTATTTAACCCCGCCCACCTCGGCTCATTTGCATATTCATGAGCAGAGGGTTTCATAGCTGAAGACTTGGCCCACGTGAGAGAAGCTCAATGACACAGGACCATGCTCAGTGGGGTCTGAGGGTCCAAGTCCTAATCCTTTTGGAGGATGTGTGTCCCCTACCAGGTCCCTGAATCTGTGCAGACAGAGCCCCTCCCACTGAGGAACAAACCCCCAGAAAGTGCTCCTCACTGAGAACCCCCTTTGAATGACACGGAGACCACCTGAGCCTGTTCTGGGCTTTGATCTGAATGTCTCAATCCGGGGGTCAGGGTGTGTCTTCAAATTTTGAAAATTTCAAACTAAGATTCATCCTTTTCATCCAGGTTTTTTGTTTTTTTTTTAGGTAAACTCATTGGGGTGCCAATTGTTAGGATTTATTGCGACATACCGTATTCTTAGAAAATTCAATTTCAATTAGATTTTTCTGATCATTGTCTTTGGTAAATGCTCCCGATTGAAGAGGATATTTACAGACACTTCAGCAGTCTTTGTCCAAATCTTGCTTTAGAGGTTTCTAGAAAGAGGACGGAAGCCCCAGGCCCTCAGAGGAGGCCCCATCCTTTCCCCTCAACACCTGCTCCTGGGGCTGCAGCCCCTGCTGGTGGGTCCTGGGCGCCCCCTGCTGCCCAGTCTGCACCCTGCAGGGGCGGGTCCGCTCTGGGCTCACAGGGCGTGACATCTAGCGTCTCTAGTCCAGTGTTAAATGTCTGTGCCTGACCTCACTATGCTCCCTCGGGGACACTCTAAGTTTTTAACATCATGCATGAATTAATGAATTGATATTACTAAACCCAAATGACTCTGCAGGGAGATGTTAAGAAAGTGTTTTTTAAAACACCCAGGGAGCCCCTTCCCTGCGGTTGCGAGACGCACAGACGCTGTCCTGAGTCCAGAAGCTCTCGGGAACTTTGGGGGGTGGGAGGGAGGCTCTTATCTCCTTAAGATTCCTCTCCTTGAAGGTGACATCTGGAAATTCCTTGATTGTCATACAGCCCACTCACCTCTGCTCGTCAATAAAATAGACGCACACAGAGGGAATGAATTTAGGAGGAATGGACCACAAAGTGTCCTAGTCCCCTTGCTTAATACCAGGGTGTGGGGGCAGAGCCCCAGAGAGCAGTTTCCAGGCTCTCGGCCTCACGGGGAAAGGTTCTGGCTCGGGTAGTAGATGGCCGTCAGCTGTGGCTAGTTGGCCATCAGCTGTGGCCCTTGAGCCATTGGCCACTAATATAAGTGCCGCGGCTGCGTTAGGGAGGGAAGTCGAGGAGAGAGTCGGTCAGGTGGCAGAAAGTGGACAGCAAGTCGCACGTCATGTGAATCCAGCCTCCAGTGAGACTATAGTGGTATGACTCCCCTACCTATGGCTCCGTGGGTGTTCCTTTTTGGCCTGGCCACATCCTGCCTTCTTCTGTGGGGAGCAGGACCAGAGGCCTGGCAGGCCACACTGCATGACAAAGGAGAGGGACCAGAGACCCTGCAGGACACCCTGCATGACAATGGGCCGTCCCCCACTCTGATTCTAGGCCTGGGGTGTGTGACTTCTCTTGTAAATAAAACCCCAGGAAATGTGACACACCCACATACTTGGGAAGAACCTACACCCTGGCTCTGCTTTTCTCACAGCCCTTGGGCCCTGTGCAGAGGACCCATGAGATGGACCAATCTTGTCCCACAGATTGTCAGATACGAGGCCCAATCACACTATTGCCCACTGTCCTGCGGGAGACCCTGCTCGCTGCACCATTGGTCGTGCAGGAAGTCACGCGGGGTCTCTGCTCCCGCTCCCCACATAAGAACGCAGGATATGGTGAGGCAAAAAGGAACACCCACGGAGCCATAAGTAGGGGAGTCATATCTCTATACTCTCACTGGCAGCTGGGTTGGGGACACAGGAACCAGGAGCAACACAATTCTCACCCCTCACTGTGCCGCTTGCAGGCTCAGCCCCCATCTTCTTGCTAGCCCCCATTGTCTGCTAGCGTAGCCACAGCAGTTATATTAGAAGCCAATAGCTCAATGGTTACAGCTGACGGCCAACTAGCCACAGCTGATGGCCATCCAATCACAGTTGATGGCCATTTACTACCTGAGCCAGCACCTTTCTATGTGAGGCCGAGAGCCTGGAAACTGCTTTTTGGGGCTCTGTCCCACACCACTCACAGCACCTGCAGTGGGCGTCCCTTGGAGAACCCATGTCTGTGGGAGGGGAGGCAGCACCGTTGTCAGCTGACTCAGGTGAGGCTGCTCGTGCATGTGTGACATTATGTATCCTTAGGATTATTCACCTGTGAGGTGGTCCCCTGGGTCTGGCTGTGACCTCCTCAAGGGCTCTCCCGTGGTCAGCTCACCTCCCTGTGACCCTTCCTTTCCCCCATGCAGTCTCCGTGCCCAGAAATACGTGGCTGTGTCTGCAGGGTCCATGCTGGTCATTGTTAGGACCACCTGGTTTCTGGAAGTGTCCTTGGAGATCGAGAGCCGGCTCTTCAGAGATGGGCTGTAATACTTATCATCATCCCACCAAATGTCTGCGAACCACTCCAGGACCTTCCCGGGGGGCTGACGGACCCAGCCCACACCCATACCACTAGTGCTCAGTGAGAACCCCGAGAAGGAGCAGGTCAGCATAAGGGTCTGGGTGGGTCTCACCAGCCCAGGACCCGACTCCTGCAGGGTGACCTGGGACAGAACCCCTGTGGAGAAAGCACGAGAAAGGTGAAGCTACTTCTGGATGAGAACTGGAGTCCCTCCATCCCTGAGGCCCTGACCGGAGCACTGACAGGAAGGGACGGTCAGCAACAGGAGAGTGGAGCAGAGCGTGTCCATGGTGGGGCACAGTCACTGCCCCAGGCCAGGGCTCGGCTTTTCAATCCACGGAGGGGGATGGGGAGATTTGCATGGTGTCACATGGTGCTGACCCCTATGGGTGACTCAGGTCTGTGCAGTAGGGGAGCGAGTCTGTGCTGTAGGAGAAGCAAGCCCTGGGTGTGGGCTCCACGTCTGCTCTCCATGGGGACCCGACTCAGGACTGGGTGTCAGGAGACAAGTCCTCAGAAGTGCCCAGTGGGTGGATGGAGTCTGGGCTGTGACACCTCTCTTCCCACGGACAGTGTCCTCTGCGTGGACGCCCCTCCAGGGACCCTCGCCCTGGGGGTCCTGTCCTAGAGGAGTGGGAGTGGAGAACTGGCCGAACGGTGCTCCTCCTGCCTCCAGGGCTGAGGTGTGAGCCTGGGCAGAGCAGGAGGCTGAGCCCGCTGTCGTGTCCGAGCTTCCCTGTGGTTAGGAGACGGAGGGTCAGTGGACACGTCACTCACACTTACTGTGTGAACAAGTGCAGCTCATGGGCGTGTTCCCACTGCGTGTGCATCCCACAGGGTGGTCCCGACATGGACCTCGTCAGGGGGCACAGTCACCTCTGTGGGCTCAGTGACCTCACGTCGGCCTCCCCTCTTCTCCCCCGTGACCCCGACATTCTAGGGCATCCAGTGCTCTGTATGCTTCTCCGTGCTGGCCGTTCTGAGCTCCATGATTTTCCATAACTGTGGTCACTCCCTGTCCTGTAATGTTGCTCTGAACCCACAGTTCTGTCGTGATTAAACACGTGTGGTTTGTGTGGGGTCTATTGCCTCAGGTTTCGGGGCCAAGAGCACGAAACGTGCCTGAGTGACAGTGCGATTAGAATACTGCACAGGCACAGTGCGCTCAGCGTCAGGAAGAGCCTGGAGGAAGCCTGCAAAGGGCTGAGTGTCAGTCAGGGTCACACCTGATAAGCCCTGGACTTATGTCACTGCCTCTCACAGAATGACCGGGTGACAACTGAGTTCCCTATATCCTCGGGTCAATCCACGTTTCAGAATCCTGGGAAGAGCATAGGGGCCTACATTTGGTTACACATTCAATTTATGAGAAAGAAGGAGTTGCTGGGAATAAATTGCTTTCATTAAAGCAATTTAATCAGCTTCTCAAATAAAACTATTTGATATCAAAAGTTGGAATGATGATAGATAGAGATGAAAATATTATTACCCTGCAATTTGGCCCTCACACACACACACACACACACATGAATGGACTCACACACACAGGGACAGACCCAAGCACAAACTGTTCACTCAGATCTGCATTAAATTACTGCTGTGTCCAGTGAATGCAGCAAACTCATATACAATGTAAAGCAAATCCACACACACATTAAACTCTTCTGCTGAGGGAAACTCCATTTAATTCATGGGGTAAAATGTATTCCACATATGACATCATGTCCTGTGTCACAATGCTAATTGTACGTCTTCCTTTCCAATTTGGAGCCTTTATTTAATTTTTTGGTGAAATTTCTTTGGGTCTGACCTGCACCTTTGTGATGGATAGAAGTGGAGAGTGTGGCATCTTTGTCTTTCTCCACGTCTTTGAGGGAAGCTTTTATTTTTTCACTGTGGAGCATGAAGTTATGTGTGCACTTCATACAGGGCCTGTATTATATGTCACAGTTTCCTTCTATTCCCAGTGTGTTGCATGATATTAAAATAAAAAACCATGCTGAATTTTGTCATTTTATTTTCGTGCATTGATTGATCTCCTGATGGAAAAAGAGCAGTGTCATCAAGAAATGGTGCTGGGATCAGTGGACATCCTCCTGCAAAAGAATGTGATGGAACCCCATCATATGCCATATACAAAAATTACTCAAAATGGTTTAAGGACCCGAATATAAGACGTAAAAGCATAAAATCCCTAGAGAACACACAAAGGAAAGCTTCATGACAATGGATTTGGCAATAGTTTATTCAATATGATAGGAAAACACAGGCTACAAGCACAACAATAGACAAATCAGAATAGATGAAACTCGAAATTGTATGTGCATTAGAAAGGCACAATGGACATCATGAAAAGGAACTTATTGAATCCTAGAAAATAATTGCAAATTATATATCTGATAGTGTGATAATATCTAGATTGTAAAAGAACCTCTAAAACTGAAACCCAGAAAAAAAAATAGCATAATCATAAAAAAGTAACAAATCTGTATTAACAAGAACAAAAAAGAGATAATAAATGGTGGCACAGAGGTGCAGGAAAGGGAACTCTCATGTCCTATTGTTGGTAAATAAATGGGTGCAGCTACTGCAGAAAACAGTATGCAGGTTCCTCAAAATACTAAAAATAAAACTATCCAGCAATCCCACCTCTGGGTATTTATCTAAATGAAACAAAGTCACCATGTCGCAGAGTTATCTGTGCTCCCATGTTTACTGAAGCTTTATGTACCATAGCCGAGACATGGAAACAACCTAAGTGTCCATCAACAAGTGAGTGAATAAAGTATGTGTAATGGAATACTATTCAGCCATAAAAAGAAGGAAATGCTACTATTTGCAGGAACGTAAATGGACCTCTAGGGCATAACGGTAAACTATGTAAGTCACACAGAGAAAGGCAAACACTGTATGACCTAACTTATGTGTGGAATCTAAAGAGAATCATACAAAAAGGGATCGTATGTGTAGTGACCGTGGGTGGGGGCTGGGCAGTGGGAGAAGTGCGTGATGATGATGAAAAGGTACAAACTTCCAGTTACAGGAGAAATGAGCGCCGGGATGTAGTGGACAACTCGCTGGCTGCAGTGAACACTGCTGTGTGCTGTGTTGGACGTCGGTGAGGGAGTCGACCCTCAAAGTACTCAGCACACGGAAAGCACACTTTCCCTCCTTGTTCTTTTGTTGTCTATTTTCTCACTTTTTTGGTAACTATATGAGATGATAGATATTAACAAAACTTATGTGGCAATCATTTTACAGGGTATGAAGACACAATTTTATTTATAATAATTGTTCTGCTACTTGCTCAGTACACACACTCCACAGATGCACTCACACACACATACACACTCAAACACACCCACCCTGTGCCACATTTTCTTGTCTATTGAAGAATTCATCCTGACATTTTATTTAAAGTTTACAAGCGCTTATCTGTTACTTTCTAGAAGAGCTTTGATAGAAATCCACACCCTCTGACCATCACGATTATGGATGGTGCTTGTGGAACATTCAGCCCCAGGGAGTGCGGTGGTCCCCACGGGCTGCCGCTGGGATTCCAGCATGCTTCTGATAAAATCTCACTGCAGCAAAGCTTGAAAGCCACAGATCCAGGAGGAAATCTGGGAGAAATTCGGTGATACACATCCCAGCGCTCCCTGGCACATGTCCCCACTGTGGTGCTGCCACTGCTTCCTGCAGGGCACTGGCTCCTCTGGAGGATAGATGTGGGGGATCCCTCTGTTCGGAGCACTGAGCTGACAGCTCTCCTTGGGAAGCCGTGTGTTCCCAGAGATGACAGGGTGAGTTCCACCAGCCGAGAGCTTGACCAGTCCTGTCAGCAGACACAGCGCCCGGCTGCCGTCCCTGGAACCTGGACAGGGAGAGGGTGTGGAGCTCTGTGTCCACCTGTGAGACACATGTGGAACTGGTCCCAGAGCCACATCAGTCAGCAATAGACCTGTGGTGTTGAGACCCTCAGTGAAAAGCTAAAAAGACACCGAGGAAAATCACACACACTTAGAACACATTGTTATCAGGCATATTTTTCATTATCTGAGCCATTTTGTAGAAAAATTAGAACATGCTATGAAGACACATGAACGTCTTGCCTTTCCATGAGAGTTACGCCAGTACAAAGAGTATAACAGTCAGAAACATGTAGGTTACACATGCACTAATGCACACAGCACACACACTGACACATAAAACAGCACGTACTAGGGAGAGCACAACCAGTTACATCCACACACTGAAACACCAAACTTACACATGATGAAATGCACACATGTCACACACACAATCTTTAATAGACACACTCACACAGATAGACTAACAGTTGCCCACACAGATACGAGAGTAGGAAGGAAGGTGTGCTAGAAAATACTTTCAGTGCAAGGAGAAGAAATGCCAGGCTAATTCAGGAAACGTGTTCTCAGCCTCCCTCTTCACCTGCTCCCCACATGGGCCCCTGTGTGACCTGTGGTCCTGAGCGCCCCCTGCACCCCGACCTCACCCTTGCTCCCTGAAGTGGGACTTTGGTGTCTGCACCCGTACTGCCTCCGTCCCTGTGTATGAAGCAGGGATACACAGCCGTGCCCTCGTGCCGCCAGTGGTCACGCAGCTCAGCTGCAGGGAGAGCTGGTCTTTGGACTTGTCTCTGGAGTCACGATTGTGCTCTGTAGGAAAGTTTGGGGCGTGCACAACCTCTGCTTCCCATGTATCCCGTCCATTGCAGCCCCCCTCCTGGGCCTTCACCAGTCCTGTGTCTGACCCATGCAGCTCTCCTGGGACAGGACACCTGGGGACAAGATGGACACTGTGATTGGGGGACCCTCACCCTGAAGCCTTTTTATATCAAAGTCTGAGACACTCACAGAGGTGAGTTTTCATCAAGGAGAAGAAGATCCCCAAAGATGCTGTGTCCCTGACTCTCTCTTCTCCTCAGGCTGACACTCACCCAACAGACATGGGTAACAGGTTTTCACTTCCAGGAGCCCGGTTATCATTTACAAGTGAGAAAGTCCTTGTTCCCTGAGCCCTGGGGGCTTACAGAACAGAGACTCAAAACATACATGCGCACAGCCTCACAAACACACATGCAAAGACGTTAACAAGAGCACACACATCCATAACAAGTGCAAAAACTTTACGCGTGCCCACACACTCACACTTAGACACGTGCAAACTAATTAACATGTATACACATACACTCACACGTTCACACACTTGCAAGCAAGTGAACTTGCACACAGACACACTGTCACACATGTGCACACAAATTTACATGTGCACATACACACACACACTCTCTCACACAACTCCCAGCACCACAGGAAACATAACCTTCTCCAGGTTCCTGAGTGGCCGTTGAGGACCTGATCTCCAGCGGGGGTGTGATGAGCTGAACAGGGACCCTCAGGAATATGGAGAATCTTATCGCTGGGACCTGTGAGTGTTCTCTAATACGACAGGACTTCGCAGACCTGACTAAGGGTGCTGACGTGGCAGATCACCCTGCATTATGCAGCTGGGACCTAACTGTCATCCCAAGTGTGCTTCTCAGAGGGAAACAGAAGGAAATTGGCCTGAAAGAGGCATTGTGACAGTGGAGACAAGATGTTTGGGTGGGTTTCTACATCCAGCTGAGTAAATGGTGATCAACAGGGTAATGTGTTGTAGGGAGGACAGAGACCCTGGGTGGGTGTCTTGGGCTGTTGATCCCCCGTGGAACCACGTGTGCCGGTGGGAAGGAGAGGCCATGTGGGGACACCGTGGTCGTGTGGGGGGCAGAGAGCCTGAGCTCGGCACACGGGACCTGGACTGTGCCGGGTCTGTCTTTGTAGAACGTGTTTCCCGACCACAGGGAAGACGAGAATCCTCCAGGTGGTCACTTTACCAAGAAAAAAATGACACACAGGACATTGGTGAAGGAGTGGTCCCCAGTGACTGATATATCATCTGCAAACAGGCAATGTCCCTTCTTCACTTGTCTGCAGTGAGAGGATGAGAAAACAGCCACAAAGAAGAAGCAAGTGTTGTCCCTGGGGGCAGCTGAGAGCTCTGAGAGGAAATCCCTGCTCCAAAAAAAGAACCCATTCCCAACCCAGATGCACAGCTGTTCCCTGTCCCTCTTGAGCGTGACCTGGTGTCCCAACCATCCTCTGTAGCTCAGCGTCCCTGTTCCCTGCAAGGCGGTTAGTGTCTGGGCTCACACTGACTTCCCCTCACTGTGTCCCTCGCACAGTAATACACGGCCGTGTCCTCGGTGGTCACAGAGCTCAGCTGCAGGGAGAACTGGTTCTTGGACGTGTCTCTGGAGATGGAGGAGCGGCTCTTGAGGGACGGGCTGTAGTATGTGTTCCCATTATAGCATATGCGCCCGATCCACTCCAGTCCCTTCCCCGGGGGCTGTCGGATCCTGTGCCAGCAGTAACCACTGGTGATGGAGAATCCAGAGACAGCGCAGGTGAAGGACAGGGTCTGCGAGGGTTGCACCAGTCCTGGGCCCAACTCCTGCAGCTGCACCTGGGACAGGACACCTGGGGACAAGGAGAATCAGTCTGTCACTCACCTGCAGTCACATCCATCCCACAGACCCATGTCTGACACCTGGGACCCTCACCTTGGGGGGCTGTCACCAGGCACAGGAGAAGACCCAGCAGTGCCATATTCTTCTAGACCACAGCTCTGCCTTCCCCAGAGACCTCAGCCCTGTGTGAGGAGAGAGCTGGGAGCTCACAGCCCAAGGAGGGTTTTACCCTGGAGTCTGGGGAGAAATTTGCATGTGGGGCAGCCTGTTCCTATAAGTGGGGAGGGACTGAGTGAGGCTCCCCTGGTCCTTATGGGCCCAGTAGGGTCTCTCTCTTGAATTCATACGGCCTCTGAGTCTGGGATGAAAGAGCCCATGGTCTATAAGATACACTGAAAAAGGTCAAAGACAAGCCCAACTTCTCTGAGTATAAAACTAAATGCTGGACTAGTTGAGTAGATCAATAGTTTTTAAAACTTAAGGATATTTGTAATAATTGTTAAAGTGATTAGCATTCTGCGCAGACACACTCTGACAGTCAACAGACTAAATATACGCAGTGAGCAAACATTTATAGACATAATCGATTTATAATACTTTAGTCAACCTTGGTGTAAACATAATCCCAAAATTAAAGCCAGTCCTTCCCAATGTCCTGTTTCCTGTTGCTTTTCTAAGGGCTGTACTGTCTGTGTCATATCAGGAAACCCTTGTCTTATCCAGGGTCCCACCCATTCTGCTCCATTGACGTGTGTCTCTCCCTCCACCAATGACACACAGTCTTGATTATTGCAGCCACTTCACAAGTCTCTTCCCACTTTCAGAAACTCTTCAGTAGTAACTAAAATAACAGAACACTGGGCAGGGTTGGATTCCGGAGCATCCTGAGAAGGGCTGCAGGCAGATCTTTGTCTCCATGTCAATCATCTGTAGGTCCCGGGGAGCCCACATCCTGGTCTGAGGACTGGGGGCCCCCCATCCCTTTCTGATGGACGTCAGGGACAGGTGGCGTCGGCTGTGGGGTCACTGATGACTCAGGGACATGTGCATATGGCCTGCAGCCTCCTCGTTCCCCACTGTCTATTCTGATGCCCAGGGCTGGGGTGTGCTGACCACTGGCCCTTTGTGACATAGGTTAGAGGTCAATGAAGCCGTCCCAGGACAGGGCTGAGCCTGTTCTCTCTCTTCTCTGCTCAGGGAGGTTCCCAGTGTCTGGGCTCAGCTCCAGAGGCTGCTGGACAGGTGCTCAGAACCCACAAAACCCCACCCCTGAGAGAGACTCCTACCTCTGCCCACAGTTTAACACAGGAGGTGATGACTGATTCCAAATGAGGCCACAGAGAGTAGCACAGAGACACTCTCAGGAAACCCCATGTGACACTGAGTTTTCCCAGATGTCAGAGTCCAACTGAGACAGCCAATCGTGAAGACAAGCAGTTATGGGGCGTCTCTAAGACCCCCCTCAATACTAGACCTTCCTGCTTTAGTACCAATTGTCTGCATTCTTCCATGAGATGTCAGTCAGGCACGGCCACCAGAGGACACACAGGAGGGGATCAGGGGAAAACAGAGTTTATCACACTCACAGGTCCTACAAACAGGAAGCTCGGGACCACGTGAGACCACATGGAAGGACCAGGGTGGTCAGCAGGCAGGAGACAGGGAGCGAGGGGCAGCTGAGGACCTGGTCTCACTGGCCTTTCCCTGGGAAAGGAGGGGCCGGCAGGTGATCAGCTTTGGATGGACCAGGTTGAGTAATGTCAGTGGGCTCAGACATGAGGGGCGTGTCCCTGTGCCGGGCTCCTGGGCCTGGGATGATGAAGGCAGAGAAGTGTGTCCTGGTGTGCGGGCCAGAGAGAGGCGGTGCTCTGGGTGGGTGAGTTTGTGTGTGAAAGGCCTGCTCCAGCCTGGGCCTGTGCTGCCCCTGAGGACTGGGTGTCCACGAGGGGCTGTCTCTCCCCAGCAGGAAAGGTCTGTAAAGACGTGGAAACATGATAAGTAGATAAGGTGATAAAGTGCATGAACACACACGATGCAGGAGGTGCCTTTCTGCATTCCCAGCAGCTGCTCCTTGCCCTGTTCTGTCCCCATTTTATGCAGGAAAACCATGGGTCCTCTATCCTCTACCGTGAACCACGGAGACAGGCCTGGGAAACAGAGTCGTACCCCCAGGAATCTCCTATTCAGACCCCTGAGCACCCCAGGTTCCAGCACCCAAGTTCCTCTCCAGACTCGGGGTTCAGCTCCCCTCTGCTTGTCAGCTCGGGCTCAGGCTTCATGTGGGCGTGTGGGTGGGGCTGTAGGCTCTACACTGTGTGCTGGGCGGGGGCTCCGATACACTCGGGGTCTAGTGTGTGAGCTCTCTACCCTCCCCCATGATTCCTTTCTATTTGATAAAGTAGATGAGCCCGTATTTATCCAGGACACAATGGGGTGGATGACAGAAGGCTAGCTTCTATAAAAACAGATCTAACAGGTGGAACGGTCTACACCATACAGTGAATTAATCCTGTTCTCCTTGGATTAGGGATGCTGGGCCGTCCCTATGAGGAGTGGACACAGAAATGTCCCTCATAGCGACGAGGGGCCACTTCTGTGAGAAGCTCAAATGCTCCTTAGTCTTTCCAACGAGGAAACTCAGACAGAAATGCAAACATATGGGGTTCCCTACATGGGAAATCTCAGCCCTTCTGATCACAGCCACCTGCATCAAACCCCTCTGAATGGATGTCTTCCTGAGTGTGGTGAGTCCTTACAGCAAAGACCTTTACGTGGGTGTAAAGCTAAAGTCACCAGCAGACCACCTGTGCCATGTCAGGGCCCCGTGCAAATCAGTGTGAGGGACCCTTGTTAAAGGTTAAGAATTCAGTGACACTGAGAGCACAGCATACACTCTCAGTGATGCACAAATGCTGTTTCTCACTTCTCTTCAGTTGAATGGCTTTAACATGACTCCCAGACTTTAGCTTCATTCTGCAACAGGAAGTGTCTCCTCTTCTTATTGATACCAAGTTGGGCTTATGCCACCAGGTGACCTGGTGCAGGATCGTGGAAGTGACCTGTCCCCCGGTGGTCACGCTGAGCCACACGGGCTGCAGGACGCAGGCGCGTTGTCAGGATTCCTTTCCTTCTATCAAAGACTTTGGGATGAAAGACTGACATTTAAGTTCAGTGTTTTCTCTGCAAAGAGAATAGGACATGAAGACCCAGGGTGAGAACACCTTTCATCACTTACAACTCTTTTAATTGCAGAAATGTGTTGTGTGGGGAGCCATGATTTCTTGATGCTTTGGAACTTTAAGAACTGGCTCAGTTTATCATTAACTTGTTTCTGCTCCTGAGGCATTGTCTTGCCTGCACCTGGAGGGTGCTTGCACACTGCTGAGGTATGCGGTGGGAACGGCCAGTTTCTTGGACACAGATCACTGATGGCTATCAGGATAATGGATAGATTCTGTCATGGGATAATAGCTTTTGAGGAGTTCTTTAGTGATTTTGTAAGTTTCTGGGTAGAAGTTAAAAATTTACTTTCTGTGAGGTAATGCACACTTGTGATTGATAAACTGCACATACTCAAAGGGTATATAAACGGTGGTAGTGAATAAAGACGGTGCTTCAGGATCACTGAAGACCGGCCGCATCATCATTTGTGTAAGTGTCTCTTTTTCATTCCCACTCCCCTTGTCAGGAACTGTTCGACTCGTAACGGCTGGTCCGCTACAGTTTTGTATCTGCTTGACTCAAAAGTGCAATTGTTTGGTGATTACTTCTATATGGGTACAACCAAATGGATACTTTAAGAAAAACTGTGTAAATGTTAAGACAAGTCAGAAAACAATATTTTATATATTTTCACTGAGAGTAATACTCAATTATTTTCCATTCTTTATCCAGCTTCTTACGTACACTCAGCTCATATGTCTCTGCTGTATTTTAAAATTTCTCCTAAACAAACTTCCATTGTGGGTTCTGTCTGTCCTACTTCATGTCTTTCCCATAACTTAGCTCACAAATATCTGACTATACATATGGGCTGGTCACTGAGACGTGACAAGAGACCAGCACACCCCCTACACGTATGTTCCCTGACCTGTCTCAACATTGCGACTCATGAAGTGTCCACCACCGTGGTCTGTACAGGGGGCTCTGTAAGAATGTCCTGTGTCATAAAGCTTCTGAATTGTTAGTGGTGCCTCGTGGTCAGCAGCCAGCTGTTCCCCCACCTGACACAGGCCTGTCCCGCAATAGTGCCTGTGTCACCATGAGTCACATGTTTCCATGACATGTGGGCTCAGCAGGGCCACCTGAAAACCCTAGTCAGTGTAACCCGCCCTGGGTGTCCACAAAGGACAGACATGTTAGATGAATTAGATGACATGGGGACACGTGAATGCCCATGTATTTACTGGACCTCCCTGCTGTGAAGGGCACTGTGGGGAGAGCTGGGGGTGTGAGCAGAGCTCCAGCCCCATGGAGCTTAGGGTCTAGGACAGAGTGAGTGAGAATTAGGACAGGAGGTGACAGAAGGTGATGTTGGGGAGGGTTTCAACATTGATTTCACGAAATGAGGAACCAGACACTAAAGGTAAAGAGCTGTAGGGAAGACGGAGACCGTGGATGGCAGAGGTCCTGGGGGACTGACCCCATGGGGCCATGTGAGCCTGTGTGAAGTATGGGCCCCTGTGGGGACACCGTGGGCATGTGGGGGGCAGAGAGCGTGAGCTTAGCCCACAGAGGCCTGCACAGAGCTGGGGTCTCTCTGTGGGGGAAATGTTTCCCAACCACAGGGGAGACGGCAGCCCTCAGGATGGTCTCTCTGTGGCAACCAGGACACACAGGAATTTGGTGAAGGAAAGGCCCCAGTGACTGGTGACATGTCATTGTAAACACTGCTTCCACTTTGTTGGCTGCTGAGAATCCGCAACATGAGAGTCAGAAAGATGATTCACGACTTGTCCCTGGGGCAGCTGAGAAATTTCAGAGGAAATCTCTGTTCTCAACAGGAAGCCCCTTCCCCACCCAGGTCCCACCTGCTCCTGGGGCTGGTCCCTGTGCTGGGTGTGTCCTGAGCGCCCCCTGGTGTCCCCAGCGCCTCCTGCAGCCCAGCCCCCCTGTCCCCTGCAGGGAGGTTTGTGTCTGGGCTCACACTGACTTCCCCTCACTGTGTCCTTCGCACAGTAATACACGGCCGTGTCGTCAGCTCTCAGGCTGGTCATTTGCAGATACAGCGTGTTCTTGGCGTTGTCTCTGGAGATGGTGAATCGGCCCTTCACGGAGTCGGCGTAGTATGTGCTACCACCACTGCTACTAATGTATGAGACCCACTCTAGTCCCTTTCCTGGAGCCTGGCGGACCCAGTCCATGCAATAGCTACTGAAGGTGAAACCTGAGGCTGCACAGGAGAGGCGCAGAGACCCCCCAGGCTGCACCAAGCCTCCCCCAGACTCCACCAGCTGCACCTCACACTGGACACCTGCAAACAGAGACATCCTGGTCAGAAACTGTCACACATCCACTGTTTCTCGCACTCATATTCTCTCACATATTCAGAGTCTCCTGTTCTCCATAATTTACCTCTTAAAACAGCCACAAGGAAAACCCAGCTGAGCCCAAATTCCATGGTGTGTCGTCTGTGCTCAGTCCTGATCACGGAATGGGGACACCTGGGGATCCCGGGGCTGGGGCTCCAGTCCCACAGCTGCAGGGTCAGGGCTGGGCTGGTTTTCATCAGCACAGGGGCCCCTATTTGCATGTCCTCCTTCCATATAGGGAGCTCCGGGCTTGGACACCTAGACAAGGGCAGGGCCTCATGCAGGCGTGAGTGTCCTGGTTGGTTGTTGGTCACGTGAGAGTTCAGGAAAACATGATTTCTTACACGGGATGGTGCTGGAGTGAGTGCTCAGCACCCATGACCTCATTTCATTTGTGTGTGAGCACCCAGAGCAAGTGACCGAGGTATCAATCCCACCTGCATGTTGCAGAGGTAAAGCTACACACGGCAGCCTGAGGAGCCGTGTGATGTGTCCAAGGGCACATATCAGCTGAGAGGGAGCCCCAGTACCCTTCCCATGGACCCTACTGCTCCGTCATCCCACTCCAGGGCAGGGATGGACGTGCCAGGTGAGGTTCCAGAACCTCTTTCCTGTAATGAGAGTATGTGTGATTTTCTGCATGGTAGTATTTACCTAAGAATGTAGAGAATCTGAGTTCATGCAGATGTATTTTCATAAGTGTGACATTTTGCATGTTATTGTCTGTTGTCTATAAGTCTTTCCTTAGCAATTGTCCATTTATTTACTTGTACTGGCTTTAATGATGAATATTTGACCATAGTAAATGGCAGAGTTTAGCATCATGCAGGTCTTACCTGAATCTATAGATATTTTATTGGACCTGGAAGCCAGGAGCACGAGTAAGACAGCCCCACCCATTGTCCTCTCGCTGGGTCATTCCCAGTGTCCCACCTGAGGGACTTGTGGTGATGCCCAGCTCAGGTGGGCTTCTTGTGCAGGAGACTAGCAGGCAGGGAAAGAGCCACCATGGCAGGGACAAGGGACCCTATCAGTAGTGTGGGGCTGTGACTTCCCAGTGGGGAACGAAGACGTTTAAGTCTTAGTGAACCCACAAGGGTACATTTGGAACTGCTCAGTTTTGATGACATGTGGACAAGTGCCAAATCAATATATAATTGAGTGAATGATACTAAATCTAGTGGTGTGTGGACATAGCAGGGGGAAGATGTAAGTGTATGTTGTCAGCCACATTGTATGTAGTGAAATGTCGACATGCATGTTCTTCAAAGCAGAAAAATAAAATAACCCCTATTTATCCTCGGACACCTACTGACTGACAATCCACCAGAATTCCCAGTTCTGTCAATATTATAAGTTAGATTCCTAACAGTATTTCAAAGTCGATGTCAGTTCTGACAACAGCATGGTGTGTCCTCACCAGCCTGCAGCATCCCCACACCACGTCCCTGCCCTGTGCAAACAGCCCACTGGGTCTCCACCAGGAGACTGAGGAAGAGGACACCTGCCCTCACCTCCCATCACCGTCAGTCCCAGACCTCAGTGTTTGCCTTCCTGAGCTGCACGTGCTGAGCCATACGGGCAGCTGGACAGCAGTGAGGGGTGGGTGTGCTCTTCTTCCTGGGAGATGGTCCTGGGGTCTGGGGACACATGTGCCCTGGGAAAGGGGCCCCGGGCTGCACATCCTGTAAGAGTGCACTCGGTGTGCACGTGATGGTGGTGCCCTCACCCCTGGGCACCTCTGGCTTCCCGACCTTCAAGGAGACCAAGAAGACGGAAGAGTTGAGAGGATGCTTTTCTATCCCTGGGACTTGGAGATTCTGAGAAGTTAGAGAGAGAGTCATGGAGCTGATGGAGAGGCTGAGGGTTCTCAGTAACCACAAGGGTCATTTCCAAGGAGTCTCTGCCTGGACAGTCAGGAAAGAGCGTCAACAAGTTAATACAATAGAATAATTGGTGACGTCAGTTAGGAACACCCGCCATCAGGAGGAATGCTGTTATTGAAGGTTGGTTATTTATCTATGACACAGAAGTCACTGCCGTCCCAAACTCATGGCTATTACATGATTATAGGAGAGGAAGACGTCGCAGTGCCTGGCCCTTGGGAACTGTGCTCATTACCGTGATGACAGCGTATGTCACGTCCAGCGCAACACGGGCAGTGAGGGAACGAAAAGGGGCGGCATTAGGTTAAGTTTTGAGAAAGAAAGAAACAGACTTGATGCAGTTGAATCTCAGAGGGCCCAGGGTCTCAGAGTCGTGAGACTGGAGTGCAGAATCAGGCCAACTGGTGGCTTTTATTGATTATACAAGGGAGTAAAAATGATCTCATCTACGGTCTGTGAAACTCATCCATCAGATCACAAAGGTGATTTAATCCAATTACCCCTGTCTGCAAACAGCCGGAGCAGAAAGTCCTATGATGACTTATTTAAGGTATGTTCCCTCCTGGGGACAAGCCTCTCATGATAAAACGTTGTTATTGAGCTAAACAGGGAGAGCGGATATTACTGCTCTCCTAATCCTCTCTCACAATCAGGTGAGAGAGAAAGCCAGTGTCAGCAACGGCTTCCTTTTGGCAGGGGAAGGGAGGCAATACTCCTTCCCTTATTTTCCATCATAGCTCATTGGGGTCCGCACACGGTTCCGCCTGTCTTAGGTTGTCCCTCAGGTGAGAAATCTGACCCATCCCGGCTGCAAACCATCTTTTGGGGACCGAACAGAGAGACATGAGGTGTAAACATAAAGATGAAGCAAAGTCCCAAGAAAGCAGTCTCACAGACTCTTCTTTCCTTAGGGAACGGTACGAGGGGACAGTCGGCTAGACTGCGGCGTGACAACCAGCGTATTCTAAATAGGAAAGTACAGTGCGGGGAATACAGTCAACAGCATTGTGAAGACTGTACAGTGTCAGACGGGTAGTCGCATATTAGGAGTTCCCGTCATAAATTATATAAATGTCTAACCACTACGCTGCACACATGACACTAATATAAAACATTATTGGACGTCAGCTGTAATTGGAAATTTAGTCACGTGGATGTGTAGTGCAGCCTGTGGAATATAGTCAGTAAAGTTCTAATAGAAAAAAAAGGTGGGGGAGAGGACACTTCTGTGTTTCCAGAACGTTTAGAAAACACTTTCCGCTGCGTGAACGTCAGGAGGAGGATTGAGGAGCCTGGAGACCAAACCCTGACAGGAGAGCAGCCCTCAGCCCACTCCTCCCAGGACGTGAATTGAGTGCGTCCCGAGCGCCCCCTGGTGGTGCGCGAGCGCCTTTGTCCCAAAGCCCCTGCGGACAGACTGTGTCCCTTCCCCTTTATCCAGCATCAGTGTGGGACCCTTGGAGCACAAGTGCTATACACCCTCCTGTGCACAGAATTTATCATTACCTGACCCCTCCATTTCATCTCTTTGGAATGCAAGCGTCCGTAACTCTTATCCTTTGCCTGCCCTGCTGTTGTATTTTAAGAGACAACTTGTCTTCTAGTGTCAGACAGAGAGGATTTTACCCCAGGAGAGATCCACCCAAATTGTGACCCATAACTGATTCAGAGATTGTATTTGGGACTTTTGAGATGATGGTACTCAGACATTTCAGACTGGATTTCATGCTTTAATGAGTAAGCTTTTGGGGGATGGTGGGAGGTTCTAACTGTGATTGGCCTGTGGGATGCGTGTGAATACATGGAGGGCTGAGGGAGCTCTGAGATGGTCTGAGTCATGCTTGGACCCTGGGGGTGTTTTATGGGAAAAGGGGCTTTGTCATCCTTGGTTTATTTAGGCATTATGGGAGGAAAAGTTTTTCCTGTGTTTTCTGAGTGACTCATAATTCAACCACAGTGTTCATAGCAGAGGGAGGCAGAGGGAGATTAGATCCAGGAGAAGAAAGCAATGTGATCTCTGATGGAAGGTGACCTCCTCCTGGTGTGACATTGGAGGAAGAGGACATGGGATCAAGGAAAGCTCCTCTAGAAGCTGGAAAATAAAAATAAACAGTCTTTATCATTCTATTCCATCCGGGATTCTGTTCCATATTCTGGGTACATTATAAACAACAATCATTTATTCCCACAGCTCTGCGGGTGGCAATCCAACACCCAGGCCCCACATGATGACAACTGGTGAGGACCCTCTGCCTGGGTCACATCCGGTGGCTTCCTGCTGTGTCCTCACAGGGTGGGAGGGACAAGTAAGCTTCCTGGGGCTCTGCTCCCCTTCCTGAGGGCTGCGCTCTGATGACATAGCCCCTCCCAAATCCCCACCTGCTAACACAACCCTTCCTGGGGGTCAGGATTTCAACACACACATTGTCAGAGCACAGCCTCCCCCAGACCCTCCGGGGTGTGTCTGGTGCTGCCAACACCTTGATATCGTCCAGTGAAACTGCCCACGTGCTCTGAGCCCCAGACTGTGAGGGAATCACGTGAGTGGATCTGAGCCCCGCGTGTGTGGAATTAGATTCACTTGTCCTGGGACAGTAACAGGCTGGACGTGGTTCTCACATCATCCAGGGTCTCCCCACGCTGCTCCCTGTGGTGTGAGGACCCCCAGGACTCCCCAGGGACAGGGACACCCGCAGGCTGGGGTCTGAGGGGAGGAGCCTCTTCAGGAACTCACCCCTGCAGGAGAGGCTGAGGGGACGGTGAGCTGACGTAGACTGTGCTTGACCTGACACACCTGTCACCCATGACGTTGTCACCACATGTCATGATGGTCCTCCCAGATGTCATGTGTGTGGTGCTTGATCACAGGTGGGAAGTAAAAAGTCTCCACTCACTCCTATAATCACTTTCCCACAAGCACAGGTCAGTTTTTCAGAATTAAGGGAAACTGAGAGAACTCCCTAGGGAGACACTACAGGCCAATCCCAGAATCTGCTTCCCACCAAGTGATCCCAGGTGACGCCTGAACTACCCTCCCTCATTCAGAGAACACGGAGGCTCCAGATGTGCCCTCTGCAAGGACAATGACACAGGACAGGTCCTTTCAGGAAAGGCTTTCCCTGGTTCTTCCTTGCAGA